>NC_069500.1:904664520-904667020 GCF_027579735.1 Bombina bombina
GTGTGTGTATGTGTGTATATGTCTTTGTGTGTTTTCTGAGGCTGTCTGTCGGCGTTTCCTTGGGTGTATGTGCAAGTTTGAGTTTGTGTGTGTGTGTGTCCATTGTCTGTTCCTTTTTAGGACATTTTGACCTTACTACTAATTATTCACATCTTTCTACAGACTTTGAGACTAACAAGACCTTTCCGGAAGTAATCACTCCACCATTTAACCTTTAAATTATTGTTAAGGCAGTTCAGGGCCCTTCCTTTCAGCCACTGCATGCTGTTGTCATAATTTAGTTGTCATCTTCCTTTACAAAAAGATAATCAGAACTCCATATTTTGTTTTCTAAATCTCCTTTTTTTTACAAAACTGTAGTTTACCTCATTACTTGTCAGGTCAATGTAAATAAGTGCTAAGTGTCTGTTTGGGTTTCTGTGTCTGAGTGTGTTTGTGTGTTTCTTTGCGTGTCTGCTAGAGTGTCTATATGTGAATCCTTATGTGTGAGTGTGTGTTTCAGTGTATGAGTGTGTCTGTGTGTGTGTATGTTACCACCTTTACAACATTTCCAAGTTTAAATAGACAATTAAGAATAAAGTGCATATACGTTTTAGTCACTTGGTCAAAAATTGCACATGTCAAAGGAGAGGGGGGGGGGGCCCTGATCAATGGTTGAGTCAGGGGCCCCAAAATTTCTAGTGGCGGCCCTGCATACATATACATATATATACATATAATGTGTATTACATAAGGACAAGACCTGGTGATGATCCCTGTAGTCCCTCGCAAAGAAAGCCAGCACACGAGATTTAGAACAACACACCTTCCTTTAAAAGAAGGTGGTGTCTTCTAAATCTCGTGTGCTGGCTTTCTTTGCAAGGGACTACAGGGATCATCACCAGGTCTTGTCCTTATGTAATACACATTATTGTATTTACTTTCTGGCCGTGCACTGAGTGGTTAAAGTGTTGGTGAGTGCTGATCTGTTTTGTCAATATACATATACATACACATACATACATACATATACATATATATACACACATATATACATATATATATACATACATATATACATACATATACATATATATACATATACACATATACACATATATACATACATATACATATATACACATATATATACATATACATATACACACATATATATACATATACATATACATATATATACACACACACATATATACATACATACATATATATATATACATATATATATATATACACATACATATATATATACACATACATACATACACATACATATATACACACATACATATATACACACATACATATATACATACATATATACATATACATACATATATACATACATATACATACATATATACATACACATATATATATACACATATATATATACACATATATATATACACATATATATACACATATATATACACATATATATACACATATATATATACACATATATATATATACACACATATATATATATACACACACATATATATATATATATATATATAAACAAGTTAACGTCCAGCACCAATTCTGTCCTCGGTAAGGGTGCAAGCAGCCGCTGTCTCACCTTGACAGGTATTAATATGCAAAATAGAAATGGCTGCAGCACTCCAAGTTGTTTCTTTATAACATTTTTATTACAAGCAGTGAAATACAGGCGACGTTTCGGGCCTCTGCCCTTTCTCAAGCCAAGTGATTAGTACATAATCCAACTCCACCTTTTATAGGCAGTCCATGTGACACAACACAGGTGTAAATAATTACAATTGTGATAATACATATTCTTTCAACAGAATAAAAATAATCAATAAACAGTGATTTTGTTTCATAATCATAACTATGCATTTTTTATACAAAAAACCTTGTGATTTTCAATTTATGTAATTCTTTAAACACCTTCTTATTATTAAATATTTAGTGTTACTGTGAGGAAAATATAAAGTGACCTTAACATTTCATTATCTTATCTGTGAATTATGTGAGATAATTTCATGTTAGTGATTTTTCATTACCATTCATTTATACTATTTAAAAAAAATCTTTATTTTATTAAAAACAGTAATCAAACTAACAACTAAATTCTAATCTTGCAAGATATGTTTTATCTCTGATGGATGTTAAACAGGGGAATGCATACACTCTAATATTATTTACTCTATGTAAACCATAACAACAGCATTCAAAATAAAATCCTTATATTTTTTCAAACATCCTATTTTTATATTATGTTATTCAGCACATCTCTTTTTTCAAGTTGTTCTCTTTTCTTTATGTGAATCTTGATCTAAATCATAGAAAGAAAGTTTACAGTAAATTATCACAATCAACTCATTATAGAAACAAGAACAGGTTATAGTCTTTATTTAAACCTTTAGGGTGCATACTTTCTAGTCTATTGATCCAAATAACCTCTCTCTGCTGTAGTTTTTTAACCCTATCCTGTCCTCTTCTCTGTATTGGAACATGTTCAAGGATTTGAAAC
>NC_069500.1:904672020-904854520 GCF_027579735.1 Bombina bombina
CATTCTATTAAACTGTCTCTTTTAGAGTATGGTTATACATATATAATAGGTTTCTATTGAACTATAGATGTGTTATAACATAATTTATGCTTACCTGATAAATTTATTTCTCTTGTAGTGTATCCAGTCCACGGATCATCCATTACTTATGGGATATTAACTCCTCCCCAACAGGAAGTGCAAGAGGATTCACCCAGCAGAGCTGCTATATAGCTCCTCCCCTAACTGCCATTACCAGTCATTCGACCGAAAACATGCAGAGAAAGGAAAACCATAGGGTGCAGTGGTGACTGTAGTTTAATGGAAAAATTACCTGCCTTAAAGTGACAGGGCGGGCCGTGGACTGGATACACTACAAGAGAAATAAATTTATCAGGTAAGCATAAATTATGTTTTCTCTTGTTAAGTGTATCCAGTCCACGGATCATCCATTACTTATGGGATACCAATACCAAAGCTAAAGTACACGGATGACGGGAGGGACAGGCAGGCTCTTTATACGGAAGGAACCACTGCCTGAAGAACCTTTCTCCCAAAAACAGCCTCCGAAGAAGCAAAAGTGTCAAATTTGTAAAATTTGGAAAAAGTATGAAGAGAAGACCAAGTTGCAGCCTTGCAAATCTGTTCAACAGAAGCCTCATTCTTAAAGGCCCAAGTGGAAGCCACAGCTCTAGTAGAATGTGCTGTAATTCTTTCAGGAGGCTGCTGTCCAGCAGTCTCATAGGCTAACCGTATTATGCTACGAAGCCAAAAGGAGAGAGAGGTAGCCGAAGCTTTTTGACCTCTCCTCTGACCAGAATAAACGACAAACAGGGAAGACGTTTGTCGAAAATCCTTAGTTGCCTGTAGATAAAATTTCAGGGCACGGACTACATCTAGATTGTGTAGCAGACGTTCCTTTTTCGAAGAAGGATTAGGACACAAAGATGGAACCACAATCTCTTGATTGATATTCCTGTTAGTGACCACCTTAGGTAGGAACCCAGGTTTAGTACGCAGAACTACCTTGTCTGAATGAAAAATCAGATAAGGAGAATCACAATGTAAGGCAGATAACTCAGAGACTCTTCGAGCCGAGGAAATCGCCATTAAAAACAGAACTTTCCAAGATAACAACTTGATATCAATGGAATGAAGGGGTTCAAACGGAACCCCCTGTAAAACATTAAGAACTAAGTTCAAACTCCATGGTGGAGCAACAGTTTTAAACACAGGCTTGATCCTAGCTAAAGCCTGACAAAAAGCTTGAACGTCCGGAACTTCTGACAGACGTTTGTGTAAAAGAATGGACAGAGCTGAAATCTGTCCCTTTAAGGAACTAGCGGATAAACCCTTTTCTAAACCTTCTTGTAGAAAAGACAATATCCTCGGAATCCTAACCTTACTCCATGAGTAACTCTTGGATTCGCACCAATATAAGTATTTGCGCCATATCTTATGGTAAATCTTTCTGGTAACAGGCTTCCTAGCCTGTATTAAGGTATCAATAACTGACTCAGAAAAAACACGTTTTGATAAAATCAAGCGTTCAATTTCCAAGCAGTCAGCTTCAGAGAAATTAGATTTTGATGTTTGAAGGGACCCTGGATCAGAAGGTCCTGTTTCAGAGGTAGCGACCAAGGTGGACAGGATGACATGTCCACTAGATCTGCATACCAAGTCCTGCGTGGCCATGCAGGCGCTATTAGAATCACTGATGCTCTCTCCTGTTTGATTCTGGCAATCAATCGAGGAAGCATCGGGAAGGGTGGAAACACATAAGCCATCCCGAAGGTCCAAGGTGCTGTCAAAGCATCTATCAGAACCGCTCCCGGATCCCTGGATCTGGACCCGTAACGAGGAAGCTTGGCGATCTGTCGAGACGCCATGAGATCTATCTCTGGTTTGCCCCAACGTCGAAGTATTTGGGCAAAGACCTCCGGATGAAGTTCCCACTCCCCCGGATGAAAAGTCTGACGACTTAAGAAATCCGCCTCCCAGTTCTCCACTCCCGGGATGTGGATTGCTGACAGGTGGCAAGAGTGAGACTCTGCCCAGCGAATTATCTTTGATACTTCCATCATTGCTAGGGAGCTTCTTGTCCCTCCCTGATGGTTGATGTAAGCTACAGTCGTGATGTTGTCCGACTGAAACCTGATGAACCCCCGAGTTGTTAACTGGGGCCAAGCCAGAAGGGCATTGAGAACTGCTCTCAATTCCAGAATGTTCATTGGTAGGAGACTCTCCTCCTGATTCCATTGTCCCTGAGCCTTCAGAGAATTCCAGACAGCGCCCCAACCTAGTAGGCTGGCGTCTGTTGTTACAATTGTCCAGTCCGGCCTGCTGAATGGCATCCCCCTGGACAGATGTGGCCGAGAAAGCCACCATAGAAGAGAATTTCTGGTCTCTTGATCCAGATTCAGAGTAGGGGACAAGTCTGAGTAATCCCCATTCCACTGACTTAGCATGCACAATTGCAGCGGTCTGAGATGTAGGCGTGCAAAGGGTACTATGTCCATTGCTGCTACCATTAAGCCGATCACCTCCATGCATTGAGCTACTGACGGGTGTTGAATGGAATGAAGGACACGGCATGCATTTTGAAGCTTTGTTAACCTGTCTTCTGTCAGGTAAATCTTCATTTCTACAGAATCTATAAGAGTCCCCAAGAAGGGAACTCTTGTGAGTGGAAAGAGAGAACTCTTCTTTTCGTTCACCTTCCATCCATGCGACCTTAGAAATGCCAGTACTAACTCTGTATGAGACTTGGCAGTTTGAAAGCTTGAAGCTTGTATCAGAATGTCGTCTAGGTACGGAGCTACCGCAATTCCTCGCAGTCTTAGTACCGCCAGAAGAGCACCCAGAACCTTTGTGAAGATTCTCGGAGCCGTAGCCAATCCGAATGGAAGAGCTACAAACTGGTAATGCCTGTCTAGAAAGGCAAACCTTAGATACCGGTAATGATCTTTGTGAATCGGTATGTGAAGGTAAGCATCCTTTAAATCCACTGTGGTCATGTACTGACCCTTTTGGATCATGGGTAAAATTGTCCGAATAGTTTCCATTTTGAACGATGGAACTCTTAGGAATTTGTTTAGGATCTTTAAATCCAAGATTGGCCTGAAAGTTCCCTCTTTTTTGGGAACCACAAACAGATTTGAGTAAAACCCTTGTCCTTGTTCCGACCGCGGAACCGGATGGATCACTCCCATTAATAAAAGATCTTGTACGCAGCGTAGAAACGCCTCTTTCTTTATTTGGTTTGTTGACAACCTTGACAGATGAAATCTCCCTCTTGGGGGAGAGAATTTGAAGTCTAGAAGGTATCCCTGAGATATGATCTCTAACGCCCAGGGATCCTGGACATCTCTTGCCCAAGCCTGGGCGAAGAGAGAAAGTCTGCCCCCCACTAGATCCGTTCCCGGATCGGGGGCCCTCGATTCATGCTGTCTTAGGGGCAGCAGCAGGTTTCCTGGCCTGCTTGCCCTTGTTCCAGGACTGGTTAGGTCTCCAGCCTCGTCTGTAGCGAGCAACAGCTCCTTCCTGTTTTGGTGCAGAGGAAGTTGATGCTGCTCCTGCTTTGAAATTACGAAAGGAACGAAAATTAGACTGTCTAGCCTTAGGTTTGGCTCTGTCTTGAGGCAGGGCATGGCCTTTACCTCCTGTAATGTCAGCGATAATTTCTTTCAACCCGGGCCCGAATAAGGTCTGCCCTTTGAAAGGTATATTAAGCAATTTAGATTTAGAAGTAACGTCAGCTGACCAGGATTTTAGCCACAGTGCTCTGCGTGCCTGAATGGCGAATCCGGAATTCTTAGCCGTAAGTTTAGTTAAATGTACTACGGCATCTGAAATAAATGAGTTAGCTAACTTAAGGGCTTTAAGCTTGTGTGTAATCTCATCTAATGGAGCTGATTCAAGTGTCTCTTCCAGAGACTCAAACCAAAATGCTGCTGCAGCCGTGACAGGCGCAATGCATGCAAGAGGTTGCAATATAAAACCTTGTTGAACAAACATTTTCTTAAGGTAACCCTCTAACTTTTTATCCATTGGATCTGAAAAGGCACAGCTATCCTCCACCGGGATAGTGGTACGCTTAGCTAAAGTAGAAACTGCTCCCTCCACCTTAGGGACCGTTTGCCATAAGTCCCGTGTGGTGGCGTCTATTGGAAACATCTTTCTAAATATCGGAGGGGGTGAGAACGGCACACCGGGTCTATCCCACTCCTTAGTAACAATTTCAGTAAGTCTCTTAGGTATAGGAAAAACGTCAGTACTCGCCGGTACCGCAAAATATTTATCCAACCTACACATTTTCTCTGGTATTGCAACTGTGTTACAATCATTCAGAGCCGCTAACACCTCCCCTAGTAATACACGGAGGTTTTCCAGCTTAAATTTAAAATTTGAAATATCTGAATCCAGTTTGTTTGGATCAGAACCGTCACCCGCAGAATGAAGCTCTCCGTCCTCATGTTCTGCAAATTGTGACGCAGTGTCTGACATGGCCCTAATATTATCAGCGCACTCTGTTCTCACCCCAGAGTGATCACGCTTACCTCTTAGTTCTGGTAATTTAGCCAAAACTTCAGTCATAACAGTAGCCATATCCTGTAATGTGATTTGTAATGGCCGCCCAGATGTACTCGGCGCTACAATATCACGCACCTCCCGAGCGGGAGATACAGGTACTGACACGTGAGGCGAGTTAGTCGGCATAACTCTCCCCTCGTTGTTTGGTGAAATATGTTCAATTTGTACAGATTGACTTTTATTTAAAGTAGCATCAATACAGTTAGTACATAAATTTCTATTGGGCTCCACTTTGGCTTTAGCACATATAGCACAGATATCTTCCTCTGAATCAGACATGTTTAACACACTAGCAAATAAACTAGCAACTTGGAAATACTTTTCAAGTAATTTACTATAATATGAAAACGTACTGTGCCTATAAGAAGCACAGAAAAAGTTATGACAGTTGAAAATTAATAAACTGAAAAGTTATAGCATCAAATCTTTGTAAAAAACACAATTTTAGCAAAGGATTGCTCCCATTAGCAAAGGATAACTAACCCTGATAGCTAACAGTGAGAGAGATCAGTAAACTGTCATAAATTAAATAAAACGACTGCCAAGTGGAAAAAAATAGTGCCCAAAACATTTTTTCACCCAGTACCTCAGAAAATTAAACGATTTTACATGCCAGCAAAAAACGTTTAACATTAATAAATTGAGTGTTATTAAAAAGCCTGTTGCTAGTCCCTGCAAATTAGGCTAAAGATTTATGCATACAGTATAATTCCAGTGAAGTGCCATTCCCCAGAATACTGAAGTGTAAAATATACATACATGACAGCCTGATACCAGTTGCTGCTACTGCATTTAAGGCTGAGTTTACATTATATCGGTATGGCAGAATTTTCTCATCAATTCCATTGTCAGAAAATAATAAGCTGCTACATACCTCTTTGCAGATTAATCTGCCCGCTGTCTCCTGATCTGAAGTTTACCTCTCCTCAGATGGCCGAGAAACAGCAATATGATCTTAACTACTCCGGCTAAAATCATAGAAAAACTCAGGTAGATTCTTCTTCAAATTCTACCAGAGAAGGAATAACACACTCCGGTGCTATTATAAAATAACAAACTTTTGATTGAAGGTATGAAACTAAGTATAATCACCACAGTCCTCTCACACATCCTATCTATTCGTTGGGTGCAAGAGAATGACTGGTAATGGCAGTTAGGGGAGGAGCTATATAGCAGCTCTGCTGGGTGAATCCTCTTGCACTTCCTGTTGGGGAGGAGTTAATATCCCATAAGTAATGGATGATCCGTGGACTGGATACACTTAACAAGAGAAAATATTGTTTATTAACCTTCTTTACAAGTTAATACATGATATTTTCAAGCTAATGTAAAACCTTAATTTTTCAAGGTTTGACGATTTTCTTTAATGTGCAGAATACCTTGTTTAAAGGCCCAAGAGTAACCTATAATGTAATTGCATCAGTCCCTCTCTCTCTCATTTGGGTCAAAGAGTGGCCCCACAATGCAATTACATAAGAATATTTGAAATATTTGAAAACTGAGAATGTTGAATTGAGTTCTCAATGGAGGATTTTTTGATAATGCCATATTGTTGCACCCCACATTTCTGTTGCTAGAATTGTGACAATGTAGAATTGAGCTTGGTTATAACACACACATATATATATATATACATATATATACATATACATATATATACATATATATACATATATACATATATATACATATACATATACATATATATATACATATATATATACATATATATATACATATATATATACATATATATATACATATATATATACATATATATATATACATATATATACATATATATATATACATATATATATATACATATATATACATACATATATATACATATATATATATACATATATATATATACATATATATATACATATATATATATACATATATATATATACATATATATATACATATATATATATATACATATATATATACATATATATATACATATATATATACATATATATATACATATATATATATATACATATATATATATACATATATATATATATACATACATATATATATATATACATATATATATATATATACATATATATATATATATATATATATATATATATATATATATATATATATATACACACATACACACACACCAGACTGTGTTCTATATTCTGCTATGTAAATATGCAGTAAGTAATAGCTTCTCTTCAATAAATAAAAAAAAGGGTGCATTTCTATTTATTTGTGGATACTAGCGGCACTAAGGGAGACAAAGACCGTGCATAGTGTGAACTCAATAACAAACTGGCAAGAAATGGCATGTGCAACAAAAGCTTTATTAAACCGACAACCTAAAATTAGTTAACCCAAAGATCAAATAGGAATTGCAGATGATAAATTTATGAAAATCACATGTTCAATAAGAGCCAGAGAATTAACTTTAACACAGAAGGTGACAAAGCAACACCCCAAATTCATATTAATTTACGACAGGAACAAATATTTTTCAATACCAGCATGCTAGCACATTATAGAAAACCACCTTCTTTTAAAAATGTCCCTTGAAGAAGTCGGCCTACAATTGTTTGGCCCAATACCTCATTTTAATTGGACGCATGTGTTGCTCCATCTAGAGACTAGTGGTAGGGTTATGACTGTAGTCTCATCCCATATTGAAAATGTACAGATCAGGAAGCACAGCTTGCACCTCACAGCATCTACAGCTTTAGTCACACTTTGCTGAGCATAATATTGTGATCCTGGATTTAAGACATCTTGAAACAATGATAATGTTCCCGCTAGACTGGCTTGTGAAGGCATAATCTTATGTTATACGGAAGAGATAGGCAAGAGACTTTGTTTGGCCACAACCTTATATGCAGTGTTCTCCCCAGGACCTTTTTAGTGAGTGCACCACCTAGCTAAAATTTTAGCCAATATTAAGATAAAATTAGCTAATATTAAAATTGTTTCTATTGCACAATTCATCATTAAATACATTTATGTTAAATTATGCAATTTGTGCTTTGGATAATAGAAAATGATATATTGGAAAATAATCACACAGCCCCCACCCGGCTACTTCATAATGCCATCCGGCTGTCAAAATTCTCTGTATAATCACTAGTCCATATACGTGAACATTACCTACCCAGAAGCGTAACAAAAACAAACAAACTCATGAGCAAGCACAATTTGATTTTACCAAAGTGTCCAGGGAAAGCATTTTCAAGCCATTAAATATTAAGCAAACTAATGGAGAGCCTGCAAGTTATTGATAAGCAAAGGTAGCAGCCGTAGTTTGTACCATCAAAAAGTGTAAGGCCAAAATATCTGGAGGGTTTATCTTTAGCTAAAGAGGAAATAACTGACATCTGAAATAGATAAATAAAAAAAGGAAAAAAACACAAAATTATGCTTACCAGATAATTTCCTTTCCTTCTGTACAGGGAGAATCCACAGCTGCATTCATTACTTGTGGGAAATACTGAACCTGGCCACCAGGAGGCGGCAAAGATACCCCAGCCAAAGGCTTAAATACCTCCCACACTTCCCTCATCCCCCAGTCATTCTGCAGAGGGAACAAGAAACAGTAGGATAAATATCAGGGTAAAAAAGGTGCCAGAAGAAACTAGATAAAATTTAGGACCGCCCATCTGAGAATTCGGGCGGGAACTGTGAAATTATCTGGTAAGCATAATTTATGTTTTCCTTCTTAATACATGGAGAGTCCACAGCTGCATTCATTACTTGTGGGAAATTATACCCAAGCTACAGAGGACACAGAATACTAACAGGAGGGCAAAAAGTAGAGGTGGGCCCCATCTTAGGGCACCCCAGCCTGAAAAGCCCTTTTCTTCCAAAGGATGCTTCAACAAAAGCAAAGTAAAAACTACAAATTTTGGAAAAGAAAGTAAGGAGGACCACGTTGTCTGCCCAACAAACACTGATCCATAGAGGACTCATTTTAGAGGCCTAAGTCGAAACTTCTGAGGAAGCTTGCGTCCCGCTGACTTATATCCCAAGCGGACGATACTCCTCAGCTATGAAAAACAAGTAAGCTAAGATGCCTTCTGACCCTTACGCTTCCCAGACAGAAATAAACCGAGAGAACTGTCTATTTTTATATAGCTTGAATATAGAACTGGAAGGCACAGCTCTAAATTAAGTAATAAAACCTTCCTTTGCAAGAAGGAATAGGATATTAAAAAAAAAAAAAAAAAAAAAAAAACGACCACAAATTCTCAACTGAAAAGTGCGAATTAACACAACCTTAGGAGGAATCCTAACTATTTTCGTAGGATCGTAGGACAGCCCCACTATCATGGAATACCCGATAAGGAGGGTCGCATTGTGAGACCGTAAATCCAGAGACTTCTGCATTCAGAAGTAATATTGAGACATAAGGACCTCTAAAATAACTGAGAGACAACCTCATGCATAAGAACAAAAAGGTATTCCGATGCTAAGACCAGAAGAGCAAGATCCAAAGCCCTCTGGAAGGATCATCAGAACCATACACCGGCCTGAACGCAGTCCGAGCCATAACAAAGCTGTACAACCAGAATCTCAATGACCCTCTGGTGCCAAAAACAGAGCCAAAACTGTCCTAACAGGGAACTAGCTAAGAGGCCCTTCTCCAGAACATCCTGGAGGAAAAAAGAAATCTTGGCGGGCCAAATAGTGTGCCAGTACAAACCTCGCTCTTCACAGTCGAGGGGTCCTCCAGACCTAATATAGATGACGAGGGACCAGCTTTACATGCTTTAAGGAGCAGACCATAACCACTCAGGAAAAAAAAGTCTCTTCGGCCAAGACTAAGCGACATCTTGCAGTCCGCCTCAGAGAAAAAAATATTCGAGGAATCAGAGAGACCTTGTTCTAGCAGATCCCTGCCACAAGGAACCTTCCTTGAGATGAAACCCTAAATCGGGAACCCCAATCTATGCGGCCTCACAACCCATAATGGGTAAACTGGAATAGATACTGGACATATTGAGATTCTCATCGGCATCCCCTACCAGTATAATTCAGATAAACTGATAACATCCGACCCGGATGATCACTTCCGAAGAGAGGGTCGCAGACAGCGAGTACCAGTGGGCCTCTGCCCACTACCAAACCGAGATACTACCCTCAGAGCTAGGGAGGCTTGTTCTCAGGAGATTCAAGCCAGCAAAAAGAATACCGATTAGAATCCTTTCACTGGGACGAACCAAGTAGACTAAACCGTCAGAGCAAAAAAAAAAAAAAAAAAAAAAAAAAAAAGACTGCCTGAAGATCCAAAGGAAAAGGAAGAATAGGAGGGAAAAACCTCCTGATTTTCCAGGACCCCCCCCCCCCCCAGGTACGCCTTTACCAATCTGACTGACATGCAACCAAAGTCAAAACCACCCCGGGTGATAATGAAAAAATGTCCCATAGAACAGGGACAGATCTTGACAAGGACACTAGCGAGCATTGACTCCACCAGTAGTCCAGGAAAATATGCTAAGACAGTGCCACTCAGCCCGCATCTAGCCTCAGCAGAGATGAGGTCTTGCGGAAGGAATGAAGTCCATATGGACCCCATGACGAAACATCACCCCCCAAACAAAGAGCAAGTGATGGTCAGAAGGATGTCTGTAGGGCATGATCTGATGAAGCCAACTCATAACTTCACAAAACCCCAGGAAAGATCTATCTGTCTAAGAAGACTAAATTAGCATTCCAGGTATCTAACCTGGTGCCTACTCCAGAAACTCCGGTGTAGATCCATTTCCGAGGAAGACAGATGAATCCCCCAAAAAATCTCTATCAGATGAGACGATGGAAATTAAACCGTCAAGACAAGGGGAGCTACCGTTAGATCACTGCCAAATTAAACCCCAGATACTAAAAACTAAAATTTTCAATCTGTAGTAAGACTAAACAGATCAAAGTACTGGAAAGACCGGTCCAGAGGAACCAGGTCTTAAAGGAGTAAGGAAAAGGCATCATATCCATCCTCGACAGTGATCCACACTATCCCTCCCATACCAAAAAGTAGGGAGTACTCTCTAGTCTCCCTCTTGCACGAGGAGACATAAGCCGTCTTAAGAACCATAGGTCCCAAATCGGACGTGATTTCACTCCCTTTATGGGACCACAAAAACAGCGGTTTGAATTAACCCAAACCTCACTGCGATAGGCACCAGGACAATGACGCCAAAGGAGAACAAAAAACCTGCACCCACCTGAAAAGGCTTCCCTCTCCTTGTCAGAAAGATGGAATCAAGAGCAGGAAAACTGCCCTAGAAGGCTGGATTTAAAGCCTAGCTATAATCTAGGACCCTTGAATCCTATACGATCCTGAATCAAACGCCTGAGAAAAAGGCGATAAGCAGTTCCCAATGCGATCCCAGATAGGACCTGAAACAGGTCCTTCCTTCTAGGATAGGAGGCCTGTCTAGCTAGGACATATGCCAGTACTGAATCGGCTCGAAAAAACACCGGAATAACTCAGGCTCAGCAGAGATCTGACGCTGGGTCTTGACCAAATAAAGGAGCAAGAGAAAAAGAATGTCTCTCAGATTCGCTCTCCTCTCAAGCAGAAGGAAAGATGAGTTCTTAGAAGTCATATCTGACATAGCGATAAACAGCATGCACACATTCTAGGTGCAAAATAGCTGCAGCTGGTTTCAAACTGCAAACTTTCCGCTTACTAGTCAGACATCACCCCGATTCGAGACAAAGATGTTTCAACAGGAAGTCTCCAGAACTTGCAACAACCTAAGTCGTCCGTTAAATAACCTTGATGAAAACATCTTCCTAAAAAGAATTTCCTTAATAACCAAAGGCTCTAAGAATAAAACTATTCTTAAACAAGAGCACAAAAAAAGTGATAGCCAAAAAGGAATGTGCAACAACACAACCCCCTATAGAGCCCAGAACTGGGATCATAATAAGAAAAAAAGAAAATAGACTAAAGGAATAGGATCTCCGTCCTTCCCCACCCATCTTAATCAAGTTCGCTATCTGATTTAGAGCTCTGAGATTCGACTGGCAGATCAGTACTAGGAATCTCTAATATCGCCAAAATCGCTCTTAGAAGCAAGCGCAGACGAGCCACCCTAAATCTAAATGCGTAATCCTCCTCTGCCGGGGGAATAAAAGCAGCAGGCTCCGAACCAGAAGGTCCTTACTCTGAAGCCTCATAGAACCGCATCCCCAGATGACTGATCTGATACAACCGTCAATTTACATGATGCTCCCTGGGCAGGAGCGCATGGATTAACCCTCTGTTTGCCCGTAACATTACTAGGCAAAACAGCTAAGGCCGCAGACATGGCCATACAGAACTGTGCAGTAACGATTGGTGGAAAAAGGCCCCCTCCAGGTGGAGGATTAGCGGTGTAAGGGGAAGCTGCATGTGTAGGATTAGATGACTGTAGGGGACACGCCTCACGGGACAAAGATTCCTCAGAGGCGGAAGGCTCAGTGGCATCTGACATCTCAACATTGTTTAATGATAACACCCTGATGCGGCATACGGAACATAATTTAGAGGGCTGGACTACCTCACAATATACACAGATATCAAATTCTGCCGTAGAGGGATCACCCTCTTTTAAAAAAAAAAAAATCAGAATCCCCCATAACTAGGTAACCCTATTCAAATCAGAGAAAAAAAAATGGCACCTTCAGTACAGTGATCTATAATATTACCTTAAAGCAGAACTGTAAGAAGGTGCATATTTAACAGATAAGACCGTATAACTTAATCCGATAAACATTGAGATCACTCAGCATTAAAGGGACACTAAACCCAAATTTTTTCTTTCGCGATTCTGATAGAACATGCAATTTTAAGCAACTTTCTAATTTACACCTATTATCCATTATTCTTCATTCACTTACTATCTTTATGTAAAAAGCTAGAATGTAAAGCTTAAGAGCCGGCCCATTTTTGGTTGAGAACCTGGGTTATGCTTGCTAATTGGTTTGCTAACTGTATCAACCAATAAGAAAACTATCAATGGTGCTGAACCTAAAATGGGCTGGCTACTAAGCTTTAAATTCCTACTTTTTAAATAAAGATAGCAAGAGAACAAATAAAAAAGGAAATTTATGCTTACCTGATAAATTTGTTTCTTTTACGATATGACGAGTCCACGGATTTCATCCTTACTTATGGGATTAAATCTCCTGTTAGCAGGAAGTGGCAAAGGGCCCCACAGCAGATATAGATATATATCTCCTCTTTTCCCTCCCCCTCCAGTCATTCGACCGAAGTTAGGAAGAGAAAGGAAAAGTCAAGGTGCAAAGGTGACTGAAGTTTAATAAAAATACAGACCTGTCTAAAAAAAAAAACGACAGGGTGGGCCGTGGACTCGTCCTATCGTAGCATAAATTTCCTTTTCTTTTACAAGATATGACGAGTCCACGGATTTCAGCCTTACTTATGGGATACAATACCAAAGCAATAGGACACGGATGAAAGGGAGGGACAAGACAATAACCTAAACAGAAGGCACCACTGCTTGAAGAACCTTTCTCCCAAAACCAGCCTCAGAAGAAGCAAAAGTATCAAATTTGTAAAATTTGGAAAAAGTGTGAAGAGACGACCAAGTCGCAGCCTTGCAAATCTGTTCAACAGAAGCATCATTTTTAAATGCCCAAGAGGAAGCCACAGCCCTAGTGGAATGAGCCGTAATTCTTTCAGGGGGCTGCTGTCCAGCAGTCTCATATGCAAAACAGATGATACTCTTCAGCCAAAAGGAGAGGGGTAGCCGTAGCTTTCTGACCCCTACGTTTCCCAGAAAAAACAAATAATGAAGAGAATTGACAAAATTCTTTAGTCGCCTGCAAGTAAAACTTCAGGGCACGGACCACGTCCAAGTTATGTAACAGACGCTCCTTCTTAGGAGGATTGGGACACAAGGAAGGAACAATTTCCTGATTTATATTCTTATTAGAAACAACCTTAAGAAGAAAACCAGGATTGGTACGTAACACCACCTTATCCGAATGCAAAATAAGATAAGGAGAGTCACATTGTAAAGCTGAAAGCTCAGAAACTCTGCGAGCAGAGGAAATAGCAACCAAAAATAAAAAACTTTCCAAGATAACTTAATATCTATGGAATGCATGGGTTCAAACGGAACTCCTTGAAGAACATTAAGAACTAAATTCAAACTCCAATTGGTCTAAACACAGGCTTGATTCTAGTAAGAGCCTGTCAAAAAGATTGAACATCTGCCACATCTGCCAGACGCTTGTGTAGCAAAATAGACAAAGCAGAAATCTGTCCCTTTAAGGAACTTGCTGACAATCCTTTCTCCAATCCTTCTTGGAGAAAGGACAAAATCCTGGGAATCTTAAACATACTCCATGAGTAGCCCTTGGATTCGCACCAAAAAAAGATATTTACGCCATATCTTATGGTAAATTTTTCTGGTAACAGGCTTACGTGCCTGAATCAAGGTATCAATGACCGAATCAGAAAACCCTTGCTTAGATAAAATCAAGCGTTTAATCTCCAAGCTGTCAGCTGCAAAGAAACTACATTTGGATGATGGAAGGGTGCCTGAATGAGAAGGTCCTGCCTCAATGGAAGCTTCCACGGTGGCAGAGAGAACATGTGCACCAGATCGGCATACCAAGTCCTGCGAAGCCACGCAGTAGCGATGAGAATCACTGACGCCCTCTCCTGTTTGAACCGGGCATTCACCCGGGGAAGGAGAGCAAATGGTGGAAACACATAAGCTAGGTTGAACGACCAAGGCACTGCCAAAGCATCTATCAGTTCGGCCTGAGGATCCCTTGACCTGGATCCATATCTAGGGAGCTTGGCATTCTGACGAGATGCCATAAGATCCAGCTCCGGTCTGACCCATCTGAGAATCAGATTGGTAAAGACCTCCGGATGGAGTTCCCATTCCCCCGGATGAAAAGTCTGTCTGCTCAAAAAAATCTGCTTCCCAGTTGTCCACTCCTGGGATGTAGATTGCTGACAGATAAGAGTGAGCCTCCTCCACCGAATTATCTTGGATACTTCTGTCATCGCTAAGGAACTCCTTGTTCCCCCATGACAATTGATGTAAGCCACAGTCGTGATGTTGTCCGACTGAAATGGGATGAATTTTGCCGCAGCCAACTGAGGCCAAGCTTGAAGTGCATTGAATATCGCTCTCAATGCCAGAATATTGATTGGAGGTAGAGACTCCGACCGAGTCCACACACCCTGAGCCTTCACGGAATTCCAGACTGCACCCCATCCTAGTAGACTGGCATCTGTTGTCAATATCACCCATGAGGGCCTGCAGAAGCACGTCCCTTGGGACAAATGATCCGGCAACAACCAAAGAAGAGTCTCTTGTCTCCTGATCCAGATCTATCTGAGGAGACAAATTTGCATAATCTCCATTCCACTGACTCCGCATGCTCAGCTGTAGAGGTCTGAGATGAAAACGAGCAAAAGGAATGATGTCCATTGCCGCCACCATCAATCCAATTACCTCCATGCACTGAGCCACTGATGGCCGAGGATTGGACTGAAGGGCTCGGCATGTATTCAGAATCTAACTTTCTGACTTCCGTCAAGAAGATTTTCATGGATGTAGAGTCTATTAGAGTTCCCAGGAAAAGAACCCTTGTCTGTGGAATTAGTGAACTTTTTTCTAGATTCACCTTCCACCCGTGAGTCCTTAGAAAGGTATGAGACTATCAGTTGATAAGATGACGCCTGGATCAGAATATCGTCCAGATAAGGCTCCACTGCAATGCCCCGCGGTCTGAGAACCGCTAGCAAAGACCCTAGAACCTTCATGAAGATCCTGGGTGCCGTGGTCAGTCCAAAGGAAGAGCCACAAACTGAAAATGTTTGTCCAGGAAGGCAAACCTTAGGAACTGGTGATGATCTCTGTGGATAGGAATATGAAGATACGCATCCTTTAAGTCCACTGTAGTCATATTGACCCTCCTGGATCAATGGAAGAATTGTCCGAATAGTCTCCATCTTGAAGGATGGAACTCTGAGAAACTTGTCTAGACTCTTGAGATCTAGAATGGGTGGTAACGTTCCCTCTTTTTTGGGAACCACGAAAAGGTTTGAGTAAAACCCCTGCCCCTGTTTTGGAACAGGACAAATTACTTCCATAGTGGAGAGGTCTTTTACACAACGTAAGAAAGCCTCTCTTTTTATCTGGTCTACAGACAATCGTGAAAGCAGGAACCTTGGAAAGGAATGTTTGAACTCCAGTTGATATCCTTGAGACACGATTTCTAGTGTCCAGGGATCCTGAACATCTATTATCCAAGCCTGGACAAAGAGAGAGTCTGCCCCCTACTAGATCCGGTCTCGGATCGGGGGCCACCCCTTCATTCTGTCTTGGTAGCAGCAGCGGGCTTCTTGGATTGTTTACCCTTGTTCCAAGCCTGGTTGGGTCTCTAGACAGGCTTGGCTTGAGCTAAATTCCCTTCCTGTTTAACGAAAGCGGGGACTCCCTTGAAGTTTCGAAAGGAATGAAAATTACTTTGTCTGGCCCTCTGCTTAGATGATTTATCTTGAGGTAGGTGACCATTACCTCCCGTAATGTCAGAAATTATCTCTTAAGTCAGGTCCGAATAAGGTCTTCCCCTTGAAAGGAATAGCCAAAAGTTTAGATTTAGGGGACACATCCGCAGACCAAGACTTTAACCATAAGGCTCTGCGCGCTAAAATGGCAAATCCTGCATTCTTAGCCGCTAATTTGGCGATCTGGAAAGCGGCATCCGTAACAAACGAATTCGCCAGCTTAAGGGCCTTTATTCTATCCAGAATTTCCTCTAAGGAAGTCTCAGTCTTAAGAGACTCTTCTAAGGCATCAAACCAGAAGGCAGCCGCTGTTGTGACCGGTACAATGCAGGCCGTTGGTTGTAATAGAAACCCTTGATGAATATATAGCTTCTTCAGAAGACCCTCCAACTTTTTGTCCATAGGGTCTTAGAAAGCACAACTGTACTCAATAGGGATAGTCGTACGTTTAGCCAGGGTAGAAATAGCTCCCTCCACCTTAGGGACCGTCTGCCAAGAATCCCGAACGGTGTCAGCTTTAGGATACATTTTCTTAAAAGTAGGGGAAGGTGAAAACAGAATACCCGGTCTCTCCCATTCCCATGTAATAATCTCCGAAATTCTCTTAGGAACCGTAAAAATAGAGTAAGCAGGGACCTCTAGGTATTTGTCCATCTTACATAGTTTCTCTGGCAGCACCACAATAGAGTCACAGTCGTCCAGAGTCAGCAAATACTCCCGCAAAACAGACGGAGGTGTTCAAGCTTAAATCTAAATGACATTACGTCTGAATCTGTCTGGGGCAATGCACTTCCTGAGTCAGATAATTTCCCTTCATATAGAGTCTCCCTACCTCCCACTTCAGAGCCCTGGGAGTGTATGTCAGAGATCGCCATCAGAGAGTCAGAAGTCGCCTGGACCACCTGGTCCTCTCTTCTACCACGCTTGCCTTGCAATGCTGGTAACTTAGACAAAACCTCTGTAAGAGTAGATGACATAACTGCCGCCATATCCTGTAGTGTAAAAGAGGAGGATGCTGTGACGCTTGGGGAGAAATTTGTGGCATACCCTGAGTTTCATCGGGCTGAGAATCATCCTTAGAAATGTTATCTGTAAAGAAAATCTTATCTTTAAAACTTAAAGCCCTCTCAGTACATGAGGGACAAAATGTAAGAGGGGGTTCCACATTGGCAGCTAAACACATAGAACAAGTATGTTCCAGATGGTCAGCCATGTTAAACAGAAAAACAAAGTGCCAACAGGTCGTGGTACAGAAATTGAATTAAGAAAAATAAACTGTGCTATACCTTTAAATTTAAAAAAAAACACAAAATTTTTTATTGCAAGCGTTCTAATAATAACAATCTTTTGCACCAGAGTATATCACATTCGATAAACTATAATAACTGCTGTATTGCAATCTTATAACTTATTTATTTATTTTAATTCCCTGAAAAAAGCCCCTTGCACCAAGCCACAGCTCTGCCGTGGCGCCTACCGTACTCTCTACCAACGAAGAGACCCTTCTATAACTGCTGCCTAGGGTCGTATGTAATCCGGAGCAGTTGAGGCCAAGTGTCCACCGGAACTTGAGAAAAACACCTCCGTATACTTGCAGAGGCCGTGAACAAGTGCGCAATAAACCGTGCAAACTTAAGCCCCGCCCTTCGTGGGCGGTATAGGAAAAAACCCCAGAGAACCAACCGCGTGGGTACAAATAATGTCGGATAGACCTGACCGCAACACCAATGTGCACTCATAAAAAGTCTTGTCACAAACAATGTCAGCCCCAGAGAAATAACTCCGCAAACAGCCTCTATTCAATCTCCCAGCGTCAGCCTGAAGTGAAAACTGCACCGGTTCTCAAACCGGATGATGTTAACACCACCCACACTAATATTACGGTAAAATAAGAGGGAAACTTATAGTAATGCATTCAACATTTCCAGATTACCCCCTTGTGTTGAAGTCACTACCGGTCAGTCTGTTCTGAGCTGTTCTGCTTCCCAGAAAACAAAAAGGACTGTACATACCGTAGTGTTGATCACGATGTGAACTCGTCCCACATGCAGAAAAGGTCTCCTGTCTTCACCTCCTGCAGCTGTGTGGACAAACAGGGTCTTATGTGTTAACCGATAAGACCATCAGCAGGGCAGCACCAGCATGGGGAGTGAACAGAGAACATAGAATCTCCTCAGTTCCCACTGTCAAAGACACCTGATGCTCTCCCCTGAGAAAAATAGTACTCACTGGCACCATTTAAAAATAATAAAATTTTGATTGAAGAATCTAAACACACCTTACTTTACCTCTTCCTACACTAACACAGGCAAAGAGAATGACTGGAGGGGGAGGGAAAGGAGGAGCTATATATACAGCTCTGCTGTTGTGCTGCTGACAGGAAATTTAAGGATGAAATCCGTGGACTCGTCATATCTTTTAAAAGAAATTGATAGTAGGAGTAAATTAGAAAGTTGCTTAAAATTGCATGCTCTATCTGAATCAGTAAAGAAAAAAAATTGGGTTTAGTGTCCCTTTAAAGTTCTGCAACAAAGGGTAATTTAAAAGGGAGATGGGAAATTAAATCACATTAAAAAGGGGACATAAAGCATCTTGTAATTACAGGATGCTTCTGCATCATTATGTTGGCATACTAGTTTAGTAAATATATATATTTTTTTTAAAGGGTTAACTTGTTTGCTTCAAACTGCCCCCATTTCTTGTCTAATTTGCAAGATTCATCCTGCACTTGTTACTGTTGTAGGCTCAACTAGGCACAATCATTTTGTTAGCTATTTGAAGTTCCTTATCCGATCACTTCTGTGGAGGTCAGAGACAGATATGTGACAACGTTAGGTTTCTGGACTCTGCACAGTGTGCACTTCAAACCCATTATTTTCAGACTTTAAATCACAGAAAAGTGGGCAAACTAAACAATGAAAGTATATTGCTAAGATACATACAATTTTATATTGCAATGTCAAAATGTTTCATGTTCCTTTAAAAAGGGACACTAAAGTCAAAATTAAGTGAAACTTTCATGATTCAGAAAGAGACTTTCCAATTTACTTCCATTATGAAATTTTGCAGTCTTTATATTCCCACTTTGAGGCACCAGCTGCTGAGCATTTGCACAAGTTCATAGTGTTTACATATACGGGTCTGTGACTGGCTGATAGCTGCACACATGATAAAGGGGGCCAGCAAATGGGGGGAATTTGTAAAAAATAAATAAAAATCTAATACTTATTCAAAATTTAGAGTGTTATTGCATTATCTTTTTATTATGCACTTCTACTGTATTTAATGGTCTTTTAATATACCCGACTCTATACTTAAATCTGTTAGTATAAAGATCGTACTTTTAACCATAAATATTTAAAGAGAGTCTACTCCAAAAGTTTTGTAAAAAAAAAAAAAAAAAAAAAAAAAAAAAAAATAGATAACTCCTTTATTACCCATTCCCCAGCTTTGCACAACCAACATTGTTGTTATATTAATATACCTTTTACCTCTGTGATTACCTTTTATCTAAGTCTCTGTAGAAAGCCCCCCTTATCTCAGGGCTATTTATTTATGTATTTATTATCTATTGACTTGCATTTTAGTCAATGAGTGCCAAGTCCTGCACAACTGCACGGGAGAGAGCACAATGTTATCTATATGGCTCACATGAATTAGTAGTCTCCTGTTGTGAAAAGCTAATAAAATGCATGTGATAAGAGGCTTGCTGTAGTGGCTTAGAAACAGGCAGAAACATAGAAGTTTAAATGTTGTAAACGGCATATTTAGCCAAGAAACGCGTTGCTGTTTTTATCAGTTTCAATAAAACTTATTCGACATCCCTGCTCTGCCTTGACTTTGTGACCTGTGCCACTTCACGGACCCCTTTCATGTTCCTTTTGGGCATCTAGATTAGTTGATTCTGACGGATACTCCTCCTGACATGGTTGGCGAGTTCCTTGGTGATTTGCGGACGTCCGCTTACGTGACTGATCGAGTGTCGTTGGAAGTGAGTCTGCAGAGCGACTTAGAGGTCTCGGCTTGCTGTGTATAGCACTGTGTGTTCTTTCCCTATCCGTAAGTTGCCACTTGTCTGTCCTTTTGATTATCCAAAGAGATATATGTTGATGCACTATTAGACACCTCTCTCCTGTTTTTTCAGAACTAGTCACATTATCTACCATTTGGGAGTGCTGCCACTGTCCTTGCATCCGTTATTTGAAGGATCATCTCTTGGCCTTTTCATTGTTTTCTTTTTTATCTATTCTATGAGCGCACCTCTTAAAAGGTCTCTAGACCTTATTGTTAATATAACAATGTTGGTTGTACAAAGCTGAAGAATGGGTAGCAAAGGTGTTATCATTTCAAACAAATCATTTTGGTGTAGACTGTCCCTTTAAAAAAAGACGCTGAAGGATATTACTACTGTCTTTCACTGCACGCTGCCTTTCTTTAATAGGAACCCTTTTAGCCTGTTCGCAGTCGGTTCATATCACATACTAAGTGTTACATACACCCGTGTCATACCCCAAGCAGTTCCTTATTACTCACTCTGGCTAGAATTTGTGTCTGACTGCAGCAGCTCGTTTTAATCATCTGCAAAACCAATGGTTCAGTGCATATTTTTGAATGATTTTCAGTTAGTTTATATTCCAGTTGCAAACTGGAAATATTTGAGGTTACTACCAGCTCACAAAATGTTTGCAAACCAAACTAACCCTTAGTTTAACCAGAGGGTCATGCTTTACATTAGACTGACAGAATATAACATTTCTGAGAGAATTTCACAGAAGGAAGGTTATAACAATTCATTATTTTTTTTATGTTTACAAATGTGTACAGTAGACCTTTTACAAACCTTAATAGTAGGAAGCGGCGTCTTTACATTTATTGTCTGGCTTGCACTGGCTACATTGTTGTGACTTACAGTCCGGGACATAATTGCATTAGTTCCATTTAGCTAAAAAAAAAAAAAAAAAAAAAAAATATACTATATTACAATAAAGCTCTTTTTGGAAAAAATAAATATATATATATATATATATATATATATATATATATATATATATATATATATAAATATATAATGACACATTTAAATAATAAAAAAGTGCTTTAAAAACCACCTCAAAATGCATTTTACACTTAAAAAAGGGACATGAAACCCCAAAAAATTATTTCATGATTTAGATAGAGAGAGCATACAATTTTAAATAACTTTCCAGTTTACTTCTATTATCAAATTTGCTTCATTCTCTTGGTATCATTTGTTAAAGGAGAATCAATGCACTACTGGTTTCTAACTGAACACATGGGTGAGCCAATGACAATTGGTATATATATGCAGCCACCAATCAGCAGCTGGAACCTAGGACCTTTGCTGCTCCTGAGCTTTCCTAGATGACCTTTCAGCAAAAGGAAAATAAGAGAAGGAAGCAAATTAGATAATAGAAGTAAATTGGAAAGTTGTTTAAAAATTAAATTTATGCTTACCTGATAAATTTCTTTCCGGTCATGGAGAGTCCACAACGTCATTCCAAATACTAGTGGGATATTCACTCCTGGCCAGCAGGAGGCGGCAAAGAGCACCACAGCTAAGCTGTTAAGTGTCACTTCCCTTACCCATAACCCCCAGTCATTCATTCATTCAAAGGGAAAAAGAAAATAACAAAAGGTGTACAGGTGCCTGAGGTTTAGAAAAAAATACTGTCTAAATTACAGGGTGGGGTCGTGGACTATCCATGTCCAGAAAGAAAGAAATTAGGCAAGCATAAATTTTATTTTTAAAAAACTTTCCAATTTACTTCTATTATCTAATTTGCTTCTCTCTCTTATTTTCCTTTTGTTAAAATGTTTATCTAGGAAAGCCCAGGAGCAGCAAAGATCCTATTCTTTCCTAAGACATGGAAAGTACACGTCATTCAAATTACTAGTGGGAACCAATACCCAAGCTAGAGGACACGGAGTGAACAGGAAGGGAGAACAAGACAGGCAGGCCTAAACAGAAGGCACCACCGCATAAAGAACCTTTCTCCCAAAGGAAGCCTCAGCCGAGGCAAAAGTATCAAATTTGTAGAATTTGGAAAAAGTATGCAGAGAGGACCAAGTTACAGCTTTCAAAATCTGTTCCACAGAAACTTCATTTTTGAAAGCCCAAGAAAAAGAGACAGCCCTAGTGAAATGAGCTGTAATTCTCTCAGGAGGCTGCTGTCCAGCAGTCTCATAAGCAAAATTAACCAATCATACTACTCAACCAGAGGGAAAGAGAAGTAGCAGTAGCCTTCTGACCCATACGCTTTCCAGAGAAACAAAAACAAACAGGGCAGAGGACTGGCGAAAATCCTTAGTAGCCTGTAGGTAGAATTTTAAAGCATGCACCAGATCCAAGTTGTGCAACAGACGTTCCTTATGAGAAGGATTAGGACAGAGAAGGAACAACAATTTTCTGATTAATATTTCTATCCAAAACTACCTTAGGAAGAAACCCGAATTTAGTACAAAGAACCGCCTTATCTGCATGAAATATAAGGTAAGGCGAATCACACTGTGAAGCCAAGAGTTCCGAAACTCTGAGCAGAAGAGATAGCAATAAGAAACAAAACCTTCCAAGATAACAGCTTAATATCTATGTAATGCATTGGCTCAAACGGAGCCTGCTATAAAATTTTAAGAACAAGGGTAAGGCTCCAAGGAGGAGCAACAGGTTTAAACACAGGCCTGATTCTGACCAGGGACTGACAAAGATTGAACATCTGGCACATTCGCCAGATGCTTATGTAAAATGATAATGCAGAGAACTGACTGATAACCCTTTCTCCAGACCTTCCTGGAGAAAAGACAAAATTCTAGGAATCCTGACCCTACTCCAAGAGTAGCCCTTAGATTCACACTAATAAAAAATAAAATTTATGTTTACCTGATAAATGTATTTCTTTTTTGACACTATGAGTGATCATCTTAATTACTAATGGGATATTCACCTCCTGGTCAGCAGGAGGCGGCAAAGAACACCACAGCAGAGCTGTTAAATAACTCCTCCCTTCCCTCCCACTCCAGTCATTCGACCGAAGTTAGGAAGAGAAAGAAAAAGCCAAGGTGCAGAGGTGTCTTAAGTTTAAAATACCCAACAACCTGTCTTACAAGAACAGGGCGGGCCGTGGACTCATTGTGTCAAAAAATAAATAAAATTTATCAGGTAAACATAAATTTTCTTTTTTAAGACACGATGAGTCCACGGATCATCTTAATTATTAATGGGATCCAATACCAAAGCTAGAGTACACAGATGATACGGGATGGACAAGACAGGTAACCTTAACGGAAGGCACCACTGCTTGAGAACCTTTCTCCCAAAAAAACGGCAAAAAAAAAAAAAAACACATAATTTATGCTTACCTGATAAATTTATTTCTCTTGTAGTGTGTTCAGTCCACGGGTCATCCATTACTTATGGGATATATTCTCCTCCCCAACAGGAAGTTGCAAGAGGATCACCCAAGCAGAGCTGCTATATAGCTCCTCCCCTCACATGTCATATCCAGTCATTCGACCGAAACAAGACAAGAAAGGAGAAACTATAGGGTGCAGTGGTGACTGGAGTTATAATTTAAAATTTAGAACCTGCCTCAAATAGACAGGGCGGGCCGTGGACTGAACACACAAGAGAAATAAATTTATCAGGTAAGCATAAATTATGTTTTCTCTTGTTAAGTGTGTTCAGTCCACGGGTCATCCATTACTTATGGGATACCAATACCAAAGCTAAAGTACACGGATGATGGGAGGGACAAGGCAAGAACATTAAACAGAAGGAACCACTGCCTGTAGAACCTTTCTCCCAAAAACAGCCTCCGAAGAAGCAAAAGTGTCAAATTTGGAAAATTTGGAAAAAGTATGAAGTGAAGACCAAGTTGCAGCCTTGCAAATCTGTTCAACAGAGGCCTCATTCTTAAAGGCTTAGGTGGAAGCCACAGCTCTAGTGGAATGAGCTGTAATTCTTTCAGGAGGCTGCTGTCCAGCAGTCTCATAGGCTAAGCGTATTATGCTACGAAGCCAAAAAGAGAGAGAGAGGTAGCCGAAGCCTTTTGACCTCTCCTCTGTCCAGAGTAAACGACAAACAGAGAAGAAGTTTGTCGAAAATCTTTAGTTGCCTGTAAGTAGAACTTCAGAGCACGGACCACGTCTAGATTATGCAAAAGACGTTCCTTCTTTGAAGAAGGATTAGGACATAAGGATGGAACAACAATCTCTTGATTGATATTCTTGTTAGAAACAACCTTAGGTAAAAACCCAGGTTTAGTACGCAGGACTACCTTGTCTGAATGAAAGATCAGATAAGGAGAATCACAATGTAAGGCAGATAACTCAGAGACTCTTCGAGCCGAGGAAATAGCCATCAAAAACAGAACTTTCCAAGATAAAAGCTTAATATCAATGGCATGAAGGGGTTCAAACGGAACACCCTGGAGAACTTTAAGAACCAAGTTTAAGCTCCACGGAGGAGCAACAGCTTTAAACACAGGCTTAATCCTAGCCAAAGCCTGACAAAAAGCCTGGACGTCTGGATTCTCTGCCAGACGCTTGTGTAAAAGAATAGACAGAGCAGAAATCTGTCCCTTTAGTGAACTAGCGGATAAGCCCTTTTCTAAATCCTCCTGTAGAAAAGACAATATCCTAGGAATCCTAACCTTACTCCATGAGTAACTCTTGGATTCACACCAATATAAATATTTACGCCATATCTTGTGGTAAATTTTTCTGGTAACAGGTTTCCGAGCCTGTATTAATGTATCAATAACCGAATCCGAAAACCCACGCTTTGATAGAATCAAGCGTTCAATTTCCAAGCAGTCAGCCTCAGAGAAATTAGGTTTGGATGGTTGAAAGGACCCTGAATTAGAAGGTCCTGCCTCAGGGGTAGAGACCATGGTGGACAGGACGACATGTCCACTAGGTCTGCATACCAGGTCCTGCGTGGCCACGCAGGCGCTATCAGAATCACCGATGCTCTCTCCTGTTTGATCCTGGCAATCAGTCGAGGAAGCAACGGAAAAGGTGGAAACACATAAGCTATGTTGAAAACCCAAGGGGCTGCTAGTGCATCTACCAGCACCGCTCCCGGGTCCCTGGACCTGGATCCGTAACAAGGAAGCTTGGCGTTCTGGCGAGATGCCATGAGATCCAGATCCGGTTTGCCCCAACGAAGAATTAGTTGGGCAAATACCTCCGGGTGAAGTTCCCACTCCCCCGGATGAAAAGTCTGGCGACTTAAAAAATCCGCCTCCCAGTTCTCCACGCCTGGGATGTAGATCGCTGACAGGTGGCAAGAGTGAGACTCTGCCCAGCGAATTATCTTCGAGACTTCCAACATCGCTAGGGAACTCCTGGTTCCCCCTTGATGATTGATGTAAGCCACAGTTGTGATGTTGTCCGACTGAAATCTGATGAACCTCAGTGTTGCCAACTGAGGCCAAGCTAGAAGAGCATTGAATATTGCCCTTAATTCTAGAATGTTTATTGGGAGGAGTTTCTCCTCCTGAGTCCACGATCCCTGAGCCTTCAGGGAGTTCCAGACTGCTCCCCAGCCTAGTAGGCTGGCATCTGTTGTCACAATCGTCCAATCTGGTCTGCGAAAGGACATTCCTTTGGACAGATGAACCCGAGATAACCACCAGAGAAGAGAATCTCTGGTCTCCTGGTCCAGATTTAGCAAAGGGGACAGATCTGAGTAATCCCCGTTCCATTGACTTAGCATGCATAGTTGCAGCGGTCTGAGATGTAGGCGCGCAAATGGCACTATGTCCATCGCCGCGACCATTAAGCCGATCACTTCCATGCACTGAGCTACTGATGGGCTTGGAATGGAGTGAAGGACACGGCAAGCATTGAGAAGTTTTGATAGCCTGGACTCCGTCAGGTAAATCTTCATCTCTACAGAATCTATAAGAGTCCCTAGAAAAGGGACCCTTGTGAGTGGTAACAGAGAACTCTTTTCCACGTTCACTTTCCACCCATGCGACCTCAGAAATGCTAGAACTATCTCTGTATGAGACTTTGCATTTTGAAAACTTGACGCTTGTATCAGAATGTCGTCTAGGTACGGAGCCACCGCTATGTCTCGTGGTCTTAGTACCGCCAGAAGAGAGCCCAGAACCTTTGTAAAAATTATTGGGGCCGAAGCCAACCCGAAGGGAAGCGCTACAAACTGGTAATGCCTGTCTAGAAAGGCAAACCTTAGGTACCGATAATGATCTTTGTGAATCGGTATGTGAAGGTAGGCATCCTTTAAATCCACTGTGGTCATATATTGACCCTCTTGGATCATGGGTAGGATGGACCGAATGGTTTCCATCTTGAACGATGGAACCCTTAGGAATTTGTTTAAGATTTTTAAATCTAAGATTGGTCTGAAGGTTCCCTCTTTCTTGGGAACCACAAACAGATTTGAATAAAACCCTTGCCCCTGTTCCGTCCGCGGAACTGGGTGGATCACTCCCATCACTAAGAGGTCTTGTACACATTGTAGAAATGCCTCTTTCTTTACTGGGTTTGTTGATAACCTTGACAGATGAAACCTCCCTTGTGGAGGAGAAGTCTTGAAATCCAGAAGGTATCCCTGAGATATAATCTCCAGCGTCCAGGGATCCTGTACATCTCTTGCCCAAGCCTGGGCGAAGAGAGAGTCTGCCCCCCACTAGATCCGTCTCCGGAAAGGGGGCCCTGACTTCATGCTGTCTTAGGGGCGGAAGTAGGCTTTCTGGCCTGCTTGCCCTTGTTCCATGACTGGTTGCCTTTCCAACCCTGTCTGTAACGAGCAGTAGTTCCTTCCTGTTTTGGAGCGGAGGCAGTTGATGCTGCTCCTGCCTTGAAATTACGAAAGGCACGAAAATTAGACTGTTTGGCCTTCGATTTGGCCCTGTCCTGAGGAAGGGTGTGGCCCTTACCTCCAGTAATGTCAACAATAATTTCCTTCAAGCCGGGCCCGAATAAGGTCTGCCCTTTGAAAGGAATGTTTAGTAATTTAGACTTAGAAGTTACATCTGCTGACCAGGATTTAAGCCAAAGCGCTCTGCGCGCCTGTATGGCGAATCCGGAATTTTTAGCCGTAAGTTTGGTTAAATGCACTACGGCATCCGAAACAATTGCATTAGCCAGCTTAAGGGTTCTAATCTTGCTCAGAGACTCATCCAATGGTGCTGTGCGAATCGCCTCTTCCAGAGACTCAAACCAGAATGCCGCTGCAGCAGTGACAGGCACAATGCATGCAAGAGGCTGTAATATAAAACCTTGTTGAATAAACATTTTCTTAAGATAACCCTCTAATTTTTTATCCATTGGATCTGAGAAAGCACAGCTATCCTCCACCGGGATAGTGGTACGCTTGGCTAAAGTAGAAACTGCTCCCTCCACCTTAGGGACCGTCTGCCATAAGTCACGTGTGGTGGCGTCTATAGGGAACATTTTTCTAAATATCGGAGGAGGGGAAAAAGGCACACCGGGTCTATCCCACTCCTTACTAATAATCTCTGTAAGCCTCTTTGGTATAGGAAAAACGTCAGTACACACCGGCACCGCGTAGTATTTATCCAGCTTACATAATTTCTCTGGGATTGCCACCGTGTCACAATCATTCAGAGCCGCTAACACCTCCCCTAGCAACACGCGGAGGTTCTCAAGCTTAAATTTAAAATTTGAAATTTCTGAATCCGGTCTCCCCGAATCAGAACCGTCACCCACAGAATGAAGCTCTCCGTCCTCATGTTCTGCAAATTGTGACGCAGTATCAGACATGGCTCTCGTGTCATCGGCGCGCTCTGTCCTTAACCCAGAACTGTCGCGCTTGCCTCTTAACTCTGGCATATTGTATAATACTTCTTTCATAACATTAGCCATATCATGTAAAGTGATTTGTAAGTGCCTTGATGTACTTGGCGTCTCAATCTCACGCACCTCCCGAGCGGGAGACGAAGGTACTGACACGTGAGGAGAGCTAGACGGCATAATTGCCCCCTCGTTGTCTGGTGATAATTTTGTAAGCGGTACAGACTGATTTTTCAAAGTAACATCAATACAATTGGTACACATATTTCTATTGGGCTCCACAACGGCTTTTAAACATAATGAACAAGCAGATTCCTCTGTATCAGACATGTTTAAACAGACTAGCAATGAAGCTAGCAAGCTTGGAAAATACTTTCAATAAGTTTGCAAGCAATATAAAAAACGCTGCAGCGCTTTTAAAAAACACAGTTGAGTAACTAAAGAATAATTCAGTTATAGTCAACAATTCTTTAAATGTATTAATTAGCAGAGGATTGCACCCATTAGCAACCGGATGATTAACCCCTCAGTACCCAAAAAAACGGATATCAAATTAATATAAAACGTTTTTATCACAGTCTAACACACTGTCACAGGTCTGCTGTGACTGATTACCTCCCTCAAAAAACGAATTTTGAAGACCCCTGAGCTCTCTAGAGACGTCCTGGATCAAGGAGGAAGAAGCAGGAAGAATGTGCTAGAATTTTAACTGCGCAACAAGGCGCTAAAGAGAGGCTCCTCCCGCTCATTTACAACAGTGGGAGACCTGATATAACGGTTTCTATGCAGAAATATACGTTAGCCATGTGGAAAAAAATTCATGCCCAAAGGATTTATCACCAAAGTACCTCACAAAACGAATAACATGCCAGTAAACGTTTTGAAAATAAACTTCTTTAAATGTCATGCAAAGTTATTACTAAGCCTGCAACCAGTCGCTACCACTGCAGATAAGGCTTAAGCATTATTTCAGTATTAACAGTATTTTCACAGTCAAATTCTAGTCCCTAGAAAATAACTACTGTGCATACATTTATCAGCCTGATACCAGTCACTACTACTGCATTTAAGGCTGTACTTACATCATACGGGTAACAGCAGTATTTTCTTAGTCAATTCCATTCCCAGAAAATATTGTACTGCACATACCTCATTTGCGGTGGACCCCGCATGCTATTCCCATGTTCTGAAGTTACCCCACTCCTCAGAATGTCGTGAACAGCCAGTGGATCTTAGTTACGCCTGCTAAGATCATAGAAAACGCAGGCAGTTTCTTCTTCCAAATACTGCCTGAGATAGAAAAACAGCACACTCTGGTGCCATTTAAAATAAACTTTTGATTGAAGAATAATTAAGTAAAAACTCCAACTCCTCCCGCGACCTCCTTTGTTGAGGGTTGCAAGAGAATGACTGGATATGACATGTGAGGGGAGGAGCTATATAGCAGCTCTGCTTGGGTGATCCTCTTGCAACTTCCTGTTGGGGAGGAGAATATATCCCATAAGTAATGGATGACCCGTGGACTGAACACACTTAACAAGAGAAAATCAAATTTGAAAAACTTTGAAAAGTGTTGAGTGAACCAAGTTGCAGCCTTGCAAACCTAATCCACAGAAACTTTATTCTGAAAAGCTCATGAGGAAGAAATAACCCTCATGGAATGAGCCACAACCCTCTCGGGAAACTGCTGTCTAGCAGTCTCATAAACAAACTGTATTATACTCTTCAGCAAAAAGAAAGAAGTAGCTGAAGCTACCTGTCCCTTACATTTTCCTGAGAAAAGCATAGACAAAGCAGAAAACTGACAAAAGTCTTTCGTCGCCTGTAAAACTTTAAAGCACGGACCACAACAAATTGTGCAAAAGTCGTTCTTCTGAGAAGGACTAGGACACAAGAAGGAACAACAATCTCCTGATTAATGTTCCAATCAGAAACAACCTTAGGAAGAAAACCCAAGTTATTACGTAAAACCACCTTAACTGAATGGAAAATAAGGTAAAAAGACTCATACTGCAATGCCGAGCTATGACACTCTACGAGCAGAAGAAATAGCAAGAAATAAAACTTTCCAAGATAATAACTAAATATCAATGGAGAGCATAGGCTCAAACGGAGCCCCCCAAAAAACTTTGAAAACTAAATTAAAAAAAGACTCCACGGAGGAGAAACTGGAATGAACACAGTCCTGATCCTGACCAAGGCCTGACAAAAAGAGTGTACATCTGGGCCAAAGCCAGACGTTGGTGTAGCAAAATAGATAAGGCCGAAATTGACCCTTTAGAGAGCTTGTCGAAAAAAAACGTTCTCCAAGCCTTCATGAAAAAAGACAAAATTCTAGGAATCCTAACTCCACGAGTAGCCCTCGGATTCTCACCAAGAGATATTTATACCATATCTTATGGTAAATCAGTCTAGATATCGGCTTACAAGACTGAATAATGGAATCTATGACTGTAGTCAGAAAAGGAAATGTATGCTTACCTGATAAATTTATTTATTTTACGATATGACGGGTCCACGGATTTCATCCTTACTTATGGGATTACGCCTCATGGTCAGCAGGAAGTGGCAAAGAGCACCACAGCAGAGCTGTATATATAGCTCCTCCCTTCCCTCCCACTCCAGTCATTTGACCGAACTTAGGAAGAGAAAGGAAAAGCCAAAAAGGTGCAGAGGTGACTTAAGTTTGACAAAAATAAGTAAATACCTGTCTTAGAAATGACAGGGTGGGCCGTGGACTCGTCATATCGTAAAAGAAATAAATTTATCAGGAAAGCATGAATTTCCTTTTCTTTTACAAGATATGACAAGTCCACGGATTTCATCCTTACTTATGGGATACAATACCAAAGCTATAGGACACTGATGAAAGGGAGGGACAAGACAGGAACCTAAACGGAAGGCACCACTGCTTTTAGAACCTCTCCCCCAAAACCAGCCTCAGATGAAGCAAAAGTATCAAATTTGGAAAAAGTGTGAAGAGACGACCAAGTTGCAGCCTTGCAAATCTGTTCAACAGAAGCATAGTTTTTAAATGCCCATGAAGAAGCCACAGCCCTAGTGGAATGAGCCGTAATTCTTTCAGGAGGCTGCTGTCCAGCAGTCTCATATGCCAGATGGATGATACTCTTCAGCCAAAAAGAAAGAGGTAGCCGTAGCTTTCTGGCCCCTACGCTTTCCAGAAAAAATAATAATGAAGATGATTGACGAAAGTCTTTAGTCGCCTGCAAGTAAAACTTCAGGGCACAGACCACGTCCAAGTTATGCAACAGACGCTCCTTCTTAGAAGGATTAGGACACAATGAAGGAACACAAATTTCCTGATTAATATTATTATTAGAAACAACCTTAGGAAGAAAACCAGGTTTGGCACGTAAAACCACCTTATCAGAATGGAAGATAAGATAAGGAGAGTCACATTGTAACGCTGAAAGCTCAGAAACTCTACGAGCAGAAGAAATAGCAACCAAAAAAAAAAAACCTTCCAAGATAACAACTTAATATCTATGGAATGCATGGGTTCAAACGGAACTCCTTGAACATTAAGAACTAAATTCAAACTCCAGGGTGGAGCAATTGGTCTAAACACAGGCTTGATTCTAGTCAGAGCCTGACAAAAAGACTGAACATCTGGAACATCTGCCAAACGCTTGTGTAGTAAAATCGACAAAGCAGAAATTTGTCCCTTTAAGGAACTTGCTGGTAACCCTTTTGGAGAAAAGATAAAATCCTGGGAATCCTAACTCTACTCCATGAGAAGCCCTTGGATTCGCACCAATAAAGATATTTACGCCATATCTTATGGTAGATCTTTCTAGTAAAAGGCTTACGTGCCTGAATCAAAGTATCAATGACCGAATAAGAGAACCCCCGCTTCCATCGGATGATGGAAGAGTCCCTGAATGAGAAGGTCCTGCCTCAATGGAAGCTTCCACGGCGGCAGAGAGGACATGTCCACCAGATCGGCATACCAAGTCCTGCAAGGCCACGCAGGCGCGATTAGAATTACCGAAGCCCTCTCCTTTTTGATCCGTGCAATCACCCGGGGAAGGAGAGCAAACGGTGGAAACACATAAACCAGGTTGAACGACCAAGGCACTGCCAAGGGATCTCTCAGTTCAGCCTGAGGATCCCTTGAACTGGATCCGTATCTTGGGAGCTTGGCATTCTGACGAGATGCCATCAGATCCAATTCCGATCTGCCCCATCTGAGAATCAGGGTGGCAAAGACCTCCGGATGGAGTTCCCACTCCCCCGGATGAAACGTCTGTCTGCTTAAAAAGTCCGCTTCCCAGTTGTCCACTCCTGGGATGTAGATTGCTGACAGATAACAAGAGTGAGCCTCCGCCCACCGAATTATCTTGGATACTTCTGTCATCGTTAAGGAACTCCTCGTTCCCCCCCTGACGATTGATGTAAGCCACAGTCGTGATGTTGTCCGACTGAAATCGGATTAATTTGGCCGAAGCCAACTGAGGCCAAGCCTGAAGCGCATTGAATATTGCTCTCAATTCCAGAATATTGATTGGAAGTAGAGACTCTGACCGAGTCCACACCCCCTGAGCCTTCAGGGAATTCCAGACCGCACAGATCTGGAGACAACCACCAAAGAAGAGAGTCTCTGGTCTCCTGATCCAGATGTATCTGAGGAGACAAAATTTGCATAATCTCCATCCCACTGCCCGAGCATGCACAGTTGTAGTGGTCTGAGATGAAAGCGAGCAAACTATCTAACTTTCTGACCTCTGTCAAGAAAATTTTCATGGATATAGAACCTATTAGAGTTCCCAAGAAGGGAACCCTTGTCTGTGGAATTAGTGAACTCTTTTCTAGATTCACCTTCCACCCGTGAGTCCTCAGAAAGGACAGAACCATGTCTGTATGAGATTTTGTCAGATGGTAAGACGACGCCTGGATCAGAATATCATCCAGATAAGGCGCCACTGCAATGCCCCATGGCCTGAGAACCGCCAGAAGAGACCCTAGAACCCTCGCGAAGATCCTGGGTGCTGTGGCCAACCCGAAGGGAAGAGCCGCGAACTGAAAATGTTTGTCCAGGAAGGCAAACCTTAGGAACTGGTGATGATCCTTGTGGATAGGAATATGAAGATATGCATCCTTCAAGTCCACGGTAGTCATATATTGACCCTCCTGGATCAATGGTAGAATTGTTCGAATAGTCTCCATCTTGAAGGATGGAACTCCTTGTTTAGACTCTTGAGATCTAAAATGGGTCTAAAAGTTCCCTCTTTTTTGGGAACCACGAAAAGATTCGAGTAAAACCCCCACCCCTGTTCCAGTCTTGGAACGGGACAAATTACTCCCATAGTATAGAGGTCTTTTACACAACGTAAGAATGCCTCTCTTTATCTGGTCTACAGACAATCGTGAAAGAAGAAATCTCCCTCTTGGGAGAAAACCTTTGAATTCCAGTTGATACCCGTGGGTCACGAATTCTAGTGCCCAGGGGTCTGGAACATCTCTTGCCCAAGCCTGGGCAAAGAAAGAAAGTCTGCCCCCTACTAGATCCGGTCCCAGTTCGGTGGCCGCCCCTTCATGCTGTCTTGGTAGCAGTAGCGGGCTTCTTGGGTGGTTTACCCTTGTTCCAAGCCTGGTTGGGTCTCCAGATGGACTTGGCCTGAGCAAAATTCCCTTCCTGCTATGTGGAGGAAGAGGATACTCCTTTAAAGTTCCGAAAGGAACTACATTTTTTTGTTTACCTCTATTCTTAACAGACTTACCCTGAGGCAGAGCGTGACCTTTACCTCCAGTAATCTCAGAGATGATTTCCTTCAACTCAGGCGCAAATAGAGTCTTACCCTTGAAAGGAATAGCCAAAAGCTTTCACTTAGATGACACATCAGCAGACCATGATTTTAGCCATAACGCTCTTCATGCTAAAATGTCAAATCCTGCATTTTTAGCCGCCAACTTAGCAATTTGGAAGGCAGCATCTGTGATAAGAATTAGCTAGCTTGAGAGCCTTAATTCTATCTAAAATATCCTCTAAGAGGGTCTCAACCTTAAGAGACTCTTCCAAGGCATCAAACCAGAAAGCCACTGCAGTAGTAACTGGAACAATGCAGGCTGTCAGTTGTAAAAGTAAACTCTGATGAATAAATAATTTCTTTAGAAGACCCTCTAACTTCTTATCCATAGGGTCTTTGAAAGCACAGCTGTCCTTAATAGGAATAGTTGTACGCTTAGCCAGGGTAGATATAGCTCCCTCTACCTTAGGGACAGTCTGCCAAGACCGAATGGTGTCTGATATGGGATACATTTTCTTAAAATTAGGAGGGGGAGAGAACGGTATACCCGGTCTGTCTCACTCCTCCTTAATCTCCGAGATTCTCTTAGGAGCCGGAAAAACATCAGTGTAAGCGGGTACTTCTAGATATTTTTCCATTTGACACAAATTCTTTGGTGGTACCATAATATGGTCACAGTCATCCAGAGTTGCTAAGACCTACCGAAGTAACAGACGGAGGTGTTCTAGCTTAAATTTAAAGGACATGACGTCTGAATCTGTCTGAGGTAACATACTTCCTGGGTCCGAAAGTTCTCCCTCAGACAAAATTTCCCTGACCCCCAACTCAGATCCCTGTGAGGATACATCGGAAATAGCCAACAAAGCATCAGAGGATTCAGTATTCACATTAATTCCTGACCTACTGCATTTATCCTGTAACACTGGTAATTTAGAGAATACCTCTGTAAGGGAAGTTGATATAACTGCAGCCATATCCTGCAGAGTAAAAGAATTAGACGCATTTGAGGAACTTAGCGTCACTTGGGTGGGCGTTAACGGTTGTGACACTTGGGCAGAATTAGTCGGCATATCCTGATTCTCTTCAGACTGAGAATCATCCGTAGGCCCACTTTCTTTACATAAAATATGCTTTTTACATTGTAAGGCCCTTTCAGTACAAGAGGTACACAAAGTAAGAGGGGGTTCCACAATGGCTTCTAAACACATAGAACAAGGAGTTTCCTCAAGTTCAGACATGTTAAACAGACTAGCAATAGCCATAAGAGTCATTAATCACCTTATTTTCTGACTCAAAAAAACTATGAAAAAACAGAATTTATGTTTACCTGATAAATTTCTTTCTCCTACGGTGTATCCGGTCCACGGCTTCATCCTTACTTGTGGGATATTCTCAATCCCTACAGGAAGTGGCAAAGAGAGCACACAGCAGAGCTGTCCATATAGCTCCCCTCAGGCTCCGCCCCCCCAGTCATTCGACCGACGGTTAGGAGAAAAAGGAGAACCATAGGGTGCAGTGGTGACTGTAGTTTACAAAAATAAATTTAAACCTGACCAAAATGCCAGGGTGGGCAATGGACCGGATACACCGTAGGAGAAAGAAATTTATCAGGTAAACATAAATTCTGTTTTCTCCTACATTGGTGTATCCGGTCCACGGCTTCATCCTTACTTGTGGGAACCAATACCAAAGCTTAGGACACGGATGAAGGGAGGGAACAAGTCAAGTAACCTAAACGGAAGGCACCACTGCTTGCAAAACCTCTCCCCCAAAAATAGCCTCTGAAGAAGCAAAAGTATCGAATTTGTAAAATTTGGTAAATGTATGCAGTGAAGACCAAGTCGCTGCCTTACATATCTGATCAACAGAAGCCTCATTCTTGAAAGCCCAAGTAGAAGCCACAGCTCTAGTAGAGTGAGCTGTAATTCGTTCAGGAGGCTGCCTTCCAGCAGTCTCATAAGTAAATCGGATGATGCTTTTCAGCCAGAAAGACAGAGGTCACAGTCGCTTTTTGACCTCTCCTCTTGCCAGAATAGACGACAAACAAGGACGATGTTTGTCTGAAGTCTTTAGTTGCTTTTAGATAAAACTTCAAAGCACGAACCACATCAAGGTTGTGTAACAGGCGTTCCTTGTTAGAAGCTTTATTAGGACACAGAGAAGGAACAACTATTTCCTGGTTAATATTCTTATTGGAAACCACTTTTGGAAGAAAAGCAGGTTTGGTACGTAAAACAACCTTATCTGTATGGAACACCAGATAGGGTGAATTACACTGCAAAGCAGACAATTCAGAAACTCTTCTAGCAGAAGAAATAGCTACCAAACACAAAACTTTCCAAGATAGTAACTTGATATCTATGGAATGTAGAGGTTCAAACGGAACCCCTTGAAGAACTGAAAGAACTAAATTTAGACTTCATGGAGGAGCCACAAGTCTGTAGACAGGCTTGATTCTGACTAAAGCCTGTACAAAAACCTGAACATCTGGCACTGCTGCCAGACGCTTGTGTAACAAAACAGACAGAGCAGATATCTGTCCTTTTAAAGAACTAGCTGACAATCCTTTCTCCAATCCTTCTTGGAGAAAAGATAGTAATCTTGGAATCCTAATCTTACTCCATGAGTAACCCTTGGATTCGCACCAGCAAAGATATTTCCGCCATATCTTATGGTAAATTTTCCTAGTGACAGGCTTTCTAGCCTGGATCAGAGTATCTATAACTGATTCTGAAAACCCACGCTTAGCTAGAATCAAGCGTTCAATCTCCAAGCAGTCAGTTGCAGAGAAACTAGGTTTGGATGTTTGAATGGACCTTGGATTAGAAGGTCCTGCCTCAAAGGTAGCTTCCATGGTGGACCCGATGACATATTCACCAGGTCTGCATACCAAGTCCTGCGCGGCCACGCAGGAGCTATCAGAATTACCGAAGCCTTCTGTTTGATCCTGGCTACTAGCCAAGGGAGAAGAGGAAACGGTGGAAAGACATAAGCTAGATTGAACGACCAAGGCGTCACTAAGGCATCTACCAATGTCGCCTTGGGATCCCTGGACCCGTAACATGGAACTTTTGAGTTCTGACTAGACGCCATCAGATCCAGATCTGGAAGGCCCCATAGTTGAGTTAACTGGGCAAAAACCTCCGGGTGAAGTTCCCACTCCCAAATGGAAAGTCTGACGACTCAGATAATCCGCTTCCCAGTTGTCCACTCCTGGGATGTGAATTGCTGATAGATGGCAGGAGTGATCCTCTGCCCATTTGATTACCTTGGATACCTCCCTCATCGCTAGGGAACTCTTTGTTCTTCCCTGATGATTTATGTAGGCTACAGTCGTCATGTTGTCCGACTGAAATCTGATGAATTTGGCCTCCGCTAGTTGAGGCCAGGCCTGGAGCGCATTGAATATCGCTCTCAATTCCAAAATGTTTATCGGGAGAAGAGATTCTTCCCGAGACCATAGACCCTGAGCTTTCAGGGAGTCCCAGACCGCACCCCAGCCTAAGAGGCTGGCGTCGGTCGTGACAATGATCCACTCCGGTCTTCAGAAACTCATTCCCTGAGACAGGTGATCCTGAGACAACCACCAGAGGAGTGAGTCTCTGGTTTTCTGTTCCATTTGTATCTGGTGAGACAAATCTGCATAATCCCCATTCCACTGTTTGAGCATGCACAGTTGCAGTGGTCTTAAATGAATTTGAGCAAAAGGGACCACGTCCATTGCTGCAACCATTAGTTCTATTACCTCCATGCACTGAGCCACGGAGGGTTGAGGAATGGCATGAAGAACTCGACAAGTGTTGAAAAGTTTTAACTTCCTGACTTCCGTCAGAAAGATCTTCATTTCTACCGAGTCTATTATTGTTCCCAGAAAGGGAACCCTTGTGAACGGGGACAGAACTCTTTTCTATGTTCACCTTCCACCTGTGAGACCTTAGAAAGGCTAGAACAATGTATGAGCTTTTGCTTTGTGAAAGGACGACGCTTGTATTAAGATGTCGTCTAGGTAAGGTGCTACTGCAATGCCCCTTGGTCTTAGCACCGCTAGAAGGGACCCTAGCACCTTTGTGAAAATTCTGGGAGCAGTGGCCAATCCGAAGGGAAGGGTAGAGGCAGGTCCGTTCCTGAAATTGCGAAAGGAACGAAAATTAGACTTATTTTTAGCTTTGAAAGGTCTATCTTGTGGAAGGGCATGGCCCTTTCCCCCAGTGATATCTGAAATAATTTCTTTCAACTCTGGCCCGAATAGGGTCTTACCCTTGAAAGGAATATCAAGCAATTTTGTTTTGGACGACACATCCGCCGACCAAGATTTTAGCCAAAGCGCTCTGCGCGCCACTATTGCAAAACCAGAATTTTTCGCAGCCAATTTAGCTACCTGAAAAGCGGCATCTGTAATGAAGGAATTAGCCAACTTCAGGGCGTGAATTCTGTCCATGACCTCATCATAAGAAGTCTCCTTCTGGAGCGAGTTTTCTAGTTCCTCAAACCAAAAAGCTGCTGCAGTGGTTACAGGAATAATGCAAGAAATTGGTTGAAGAAGAAAACCTTGTTGAACAAAAATTTTATTAAGCAAACCTTCTAGATTTTTATCCATAGGATCTTTGAAAGATCAACTGTCTTCTATTGGTATAGTGGTGCACTTAGCTAGCGTTGGAACTGCCCCCTCTACCTTAGGGACCGTCTGCCACGCGTCCCTCCTTGGGTCAACAATGGGGAACATTTTCTTAAATATAGGGGGGGGACAAAAGGTACACCTGGTTTCTCCCACTCCCTAGTCACGATATCCGCCACCCTCTTAGGTATCGGAAACGCATCAGTTTGTACTGGGACCTCTAAGAATTTGTCCATTTTACACAATTTTTCTGGGACCACTAAAGGGTCACAATCATCAAGTGTAGCTAGGACCTCCTTAAGTAGAGCGCGGAGGTGTTCTAGCTTAAATTTAAATGCTATGCCTGCTGAGAAACCTTTCCCGTATCAGAAATATCTCCCTCAGACAGGCCCTCCCTCACCGCCAAGTCAGATTGATGTGAGGGCACTACAGATAAATTATCAGCTGCGTCAGCTTGCTCATTTTCTGTATTTAAAACTGAGCTATCACGCTTTCTTGGAAAAGCTGGCAGTTTGGATAAAAATGCTGCAAAAGAATTATCCATTACTGCGGCTAATTGTTGCAAAGTAATAGGAATTGGTGCGCTAGATGTACTGGGCATAGCTGGTGTTGACACAGAAGGAGAGGATAGCGAACTATCCCCACTACCTTCAGCTAAAGAATCATCTTGAGCTACATCACTAAGCGTGACTGTACGGTCCTTAAGCTGTTTGGACGCTATAGCACATTTCACACAAATCTAATGGGGGCACGCCTTGGCCTTTAAACATACAGAACAATGGCTATCTGAAGGGTCAGACATGTTTGACAGACTTAGACAGCACTACAATGCATAAAAAATAATTTTTGAAAAAAAGTTACTGTGTCTTTAAATAATAAAAGTGCACACTTTATTACTAAAACATCAAATAACCATCAAATAAACATCCGATTTTAATGAAATTTTCACCACATTGTCTTAATGCTTTGAAAAGATTGCACACAAATTACCCCTTAATGCCCAAACCGGAGCTAAGAACAGCAATTAACCGGTTAAACACACTACAGTACCATGCCACAGCCTCTACTGTGGCTTTTACCTTCCTTAGGGATTATTTGAGTAAGAAATAAGCCTCTTTGAAGTCCTTTCTGAAGTCCCTGGACTCCTCACGTGAAGCTGCATGAACTGTGAAGCCAAAACAACTGCGCAACTGAGGCGCGAAAAGGAGGCCCCCTCCCTTTTGATTTCAGAGTGGTGGGGCCTTTCTGACTAGGTTAGGTGTCTAAATAAGTGCCAGGCGCCAAAATAAACCCCACAAGTGTTTTAAAGTCTCAAAAACACCCAAAACATACTGAATCATGCTAATAAAGCAATCGATTAAGGCCACAATAGTGTCAACCAGCTTTGAGCCCTTAATTTAAGCCATCATTTTATATTCTGAGAAAAATGGCTTATCTATCCCTGAGGGGATTTCTGACAGTCTTCTAGCATTACTTGGTCTTGTTAGAAAAATGACTGATCATACCTTAAGCAGTTAAGCCTGCAAACTGTTCCCCCCAACTGAAGTTCTCCGGTATTCAACAGTCCTGCTTGGGAACAGCAATGGATTTTAGTTACTGCTGCTAAACTCATATTCCTCTCAGCAGAAATCTTCATCACTTTCTGCTTCAGAGTAAATGGTACAAGCCGGCACTATTTTAAAATAACAAACTCTTGATAGAAGAAATAAAAACTACAAATCTAACACCACAAATTCTTTACCCTCCCGTGGAGATGCTACTTGTTTAGAGCGGCAAAGAGAATGACTGGGGGGGGTGGAACCTGAGGGGAGCTATATGGACAGCTCTGCTGTGTGCTCTCTTTGCCACTTCCTGTAGGGATTGAGAATATCCCATAAGTAAGGATGAAGCCGTGGACCGGATACACCAATGCAGGAGAAAAAACGTACTGCGCCTTTAAGAAATAAAAGCGCAACAATTTTTCTGAACTGCCCTAAAAATGATTCTATAAAACAATGATTATATAAAACAGTTCAATTTTGCCTGCTGCCTTCTTAGTGAGAGAAAACTGCGCGTCTGAGCGCGCGAAATAGGCCCGCCCATCATGGACGTCGCATCAACAGTCTGCCTAACCGCATGGGAAGCGGTTTGAAATAAGCCATGTGGTCCCCTGCACTTACAGTCCTATTACATATAACTGCAGCCCTACTGACCTTCAATATTAAATATATAAATGTCACAAACTGCCTCTCCCAGTGTCAAGCCCCAATATAGATATACAAAACCGTAATATCAATATGTATAAAAAACAGGAATTTCAGTAACACCCTCAGTCATATAGGTCTACTGCTTACCCCTTCCCTTACAGGGAAAAATGTCAGCCAGTTCTGATATAACAAGTCTCCTTGAAATAAAAGAAAGAAAGAAAAGACTGAACATACCTCAATGCTGCTTGTAGCATGACACCGTTCTCCACACTGAAGATTTCTCTTGCACTACCTTCAGAAGTTCTGTGGTAACAACAAACTCAGGGCAGAAACATTTCTTCATTTCTTAATCCATTTCTCCCTGAGGAAAATAGTACTCACCGGTACCATTTTAAAATAAAACATTTCTTGATTGAAGAATATAAAACTAACACCTCACTTTACCTCTTCCTATTACTAACACAGGCAAAGAGAATGACTGGAGGTGGAGGGAAGGGAGAAGCTATATATACAGCTCTGCTGTGGTGCTCTTTGCCACTTCCTGTTAGCAGGAGAATAAAACCCACAAGTAAGGATGAAATCCGTGGACTCGTCATATCTTGTAGAAGACAACATCTCCTGGTCGCCATCTTTATTTTGTAAATTGAGCCACCGGGAGAATTGGGCAGATTCTCTCTTAAAAACTTATTCGCCACACACTGTGCAGAGTTTTTAGGTTAAACACAGAATTAACTTAGAGCACTATATCATGAAGCACGCAGTACAACTCATCACCCGGTCACCATATTAATCATTTGGGCCCCGGGATAAATAACAGAACAGTCTCTGAAGTAAGTTAGCGTAGACCTGTTCGACAGTGAAGCCACCACATCATCTTATGAATGTGAAACCTAAACCTCTCACAGAGCACTGTATTGCCCATAACAAATCTCCTGGACGGTTACTATAGTCATGAGAACCGCAGAGAGAGAGAGAGTCACAATTCATACCTCTTAGCCAATGTTATGCTATATTAACCCCTAGAATGCTAGGAGACCTTACCACCATTACCATGAGGTCCTCTGGAGATAAAGTGCCCAAACTTATCCTGTGTCTTCTTACCCCCAGAATAAAGTTAGCACTTACCTCATCTTCCTGGCAGTAAGGCAGTTTTGCAGGCATAAGAGGTCCTCTTCCTCCTATGGGCCTGGAAATAAACGAAAGTCCAGAGTTAGAATGTCTCAGGTTTTCAAGCGGGGGCAACATCAGTAAATGGGAGGCACAGTGAGAATTATGTCCCACGAGTTCCCATTGCTCTAAAGCCACCAAATGCTTCTCTTTTTATTTGGAAGAGATTGATCTGGTCTAGGCTACACCCCAGAACCAAGAAGTACACAGTGGCACCACTTTAAAAATAATAAACTCTTGATTGAAGAATCTAAACTAACACCTCACTTTACCTCTTCCTATCACTAACACAGGCAAAGAGAATGACTGGAGTGGGAGGGGAGGGAGGAGCTATATATATATACAGCTCTGCTGGTGCTCTTTGCCTCCTCCTGCTGACCAGGAGGCGATATCCCATAAGGATGAAATCCGTGGACTCGTCATATCTTGTAAAAGAAAAAGGTATTCGATCTGGGTAAAGAGGGAGTACCCTCTAACGCAGTGCTTTCCAAACTGTTGTGACACAGTGTGTCGGTGGCAGTGTGTAGGTGTGTCCCTGCTTCAGCACTAATTTCTTTTCATTTCCATTTTTTTTATTTGGTTTCAGACTTTTCTGCCTGTCTGCTACGCATATCACATTGTTGACACGTGATTGATACCTAGTGGGTCACAGATCATCTTACCCTATTGGCGCAGCTCAGTGGGAACTGAAAATATTCCCATTGGCAGCACATTGGCTCCTGACTGCACGTGTAGACTCCTCAATCAGCTTGTGACTGCATGTGTAGTTAGTGAGTGGGACAGCAGTGTGTTTGCAGCGCGGGCACTAGTCAGTCAGACTCGCAGAGCTCTAAGGGCAGCAGCTTAATTGCTGAGCAACAGTCAGAAGTCAAAGTGTTTTGTTTTTTTGCAGCTAGCTCCCAGTAGTGCATTGCTGCTCATGCTCTTGATATATGGATAGGAAGTGGAAGCTTAAAAATGTTTGATGGTAAAATGCGAGTGTCTTTAGCTAATATTCCACCAAATATTCATAAACTCTGTTCATCACATCAACTTCATACATCCCATTAAAATAGTACGTAGCTATTGGTGATATGAAACTTTTTTTTTAAATTCTTGCACATACATACTGTTACTTGTAAATATATTTTGTTATTATATAATTTATGTTTCTGTCTGTATCTCTTAAAACAAGTTAGTTTAACCTCCTGTTTGCTAAAACAACTGAATTACTGTGTCACGAAATGATGTAGGTGTAAAGTGTGTCACCAACATGAAGTTTGGAAAGCTCTGCTCTAACGTATCAGAGTCCTCCATAGCTTGCACCTTCAAGATGGACTATAGAAAAAGATAAATTGCACCTTTAGATCCCCAATGGCTGGGGCACTTACCACCTCCTATGACCCAAGCCTCACAGAGAAACCCGCAAGGTCAGGAAAGAGGAAATCAATGAGACCACACCCAGTCACATGGTGTGCCATGCAGGACCGCCCCTGCTTCTGGAATAAGTGCGCCAAACCTAACAGTTCAGATATCCAAAAATGAAAGTAAAACCTGAATGTTCAAACATCTGCTTGAGCCTCATCTCACACATGTCGAAGCATAAAACATAAAAGCAAATAATGCGTAAATCCCCCCTGCTCAATAATCCCCTTTCGGAGATATTAACCTTCGATTCCATACAGATAAAAGGAGTCACACTGTGACCCTGTCTTCTTGCGTTATCATACGATTATAAAATGAAACGTTCTTACCGGAATCATCGCCGTGGAACAGACACACAGCCTCTCAAGTTTGACAGTCTTGTAGCATTGCACCTGACATGGGTTTGAGTGACAGAAGCAGGCAGAGAAACTCGTCAACACCGATTGCTTAGGAGCTGTTAACACGAGTCTGGAAGGTTTCGTAGAAAGACTCTCCCTGCATCTCCAGACCCTAACCTTCGCCCATGCTCTCACTGAGAAGATGACAAGACCCCTTAAAACTCCAGTCCCATACCGAAGGGTACTACCCTCCCTAAGAGACTACTGAGAATCTTCTGACACTTCTCTGCCATCCTCCAGTGACGAAAGGCAAAGAATGACTGGGGGAGGTACTTAAGCCTTAGGCTGGGGTGTCTGCCTCCTGGTGGCCAGGTTCTGTATTCCCACAAGTAAGGAATGAAGCCGTGGACTCTCCTCATATTAAGAAGGAAATCCCACTAGTAATTGGAATGACGTTGTGGACTCTCCATGTCTTAGGAAAGAAATTTTATTCTGTCTAAAAAACAAATATCTAATTATGACTTTACTGTCCCTTTAAATATATCTGAAGAAAATGTAAATTGGCATGTAAAATAAGGTACATATAGACAAACACAGAAATTCAATGTCTAAACCATAGATGTGACTATTAATGAAACAAATATTATAAAGAATGGAAAAAAAGTAAAATGAAAATGGCTTAATTAATATTTCAAGGAGGAAAAAAAAAAAAATATTGCATAACTTTTTTTGCAATAGTTTCCAACTAAAGGACTAATATTTTATACTTGCCTTTCGGTTTTTACTACTTGGAGTGTTCTGCATACAAGATCCTGCAGGTCGCTTGACTGGAGTCTTGAAAGGTGTAGAATTTTCATCCTTTTTGAGAGTCTAAGTAAAATAACTTAATAGGACCAAATGTTCAACTTGCACTATGACATTAAATAGTTGTCAAATCAGTATCAAACCTACTCTAGTGGTGGTTGCATGCTACAGAATCCAACAATTGACACTTGGTTGTATGCTTCAGAATCTAACAATCTGCTGGTGGTAGTTGTATACTACATAATCTAACAATCCCCCCCCAAACAAATGTTCTATTCCAAGGATGGAGCATTCTGATCTCAGATTACTAATAAGGTCTACTTTATTTGCTATTTGTCTTAATAAAGAGAGTAAAGTTCATACTTAATAGTCTCATCCTTTTCTCAGGTGTTTAGTGGGATGCAGAAAGCTGATGAAGTCAAATTAATCTCTTCTATAAAGCAAATGCTGTAAAAACACTATTCAAAGTGTAAGAGAAAATAGATATGGCTAAAGGCCTTCACTGTAGCTAGATGTATCATGTACCATAGAAAGGAAACTAATCTCTGTACATAAGAATAGTTAAAGAATAAAAAAAATATAAGAAAGCATGAATTAAATTTGAACACAAATTCATAAAACACTCACACGTTCTTGCTTTTCACGTTCTTTTTCACGTTTGAGTACCTCCCACTGGCTTGATATATAGTCCATAAATCTATTTCCTTTAAGCAAAAACTCACAACCTTGTTCAGCCTCCCATGCTTCTACTCGAGTCTTCAGCTCCTCTTCCAGCTAGAAATTGTAAAAGAAAACCACTAAATATAAGTAAAACAAGATACAAGCTGTATCATCATCAACTGTTTATATGGATATTTCCTCTCCGAGTTTATATTAAGTATTTACAACCTTCCTTCAGACCACCCAAAGCAGGGTTGCCCGACTTACTTCTCTATGGCTTAAAATATATTTTTCCTGACATCTTAACCCTTTGAGTGCTAAGAACTTTCCCACCTGGGTGCTAATATTTTCTAAGGGTTTTTTTTTTTATTTTTTTTTAAAAATTTAACTTTTTTTTTTTTTTTTACAGACCCCCAAGACTTACACTGTTGGAAAGGTTAGGCGATTACCTTTCCAACAGTGGGTCTTGGGGGTCTGTAGCTGATACATGCCCGAGATACAGGCTTCTAAGCAGCATGCCCCCTCCTCCTATACTTAACATTGTTAAAGGGCCATAATACCCAAATGTTTAAACACTTGAAAGTGATGCAGCATAGCTGTAAAAAGCTAACTAGAAAATATCACCTGAACATCTCTATGTAAAAAAGATAGATATTTTACCTCAAAAGTTCCTCAGTAGGCACATCCCATTGTAAAGGACTTCTAAGCAGCATATCAGTATGTCTGTCCCGGGACAGCTGAAAGGATGAGCCTTGTGCACTCATGTTATTTCCCTATTTAGTGTAACAATGAAATCTCATGAGTTAAGTCAAATCTCATGAGATCACAGTAAAAGAGTTCATGACCTCAGCACTGCTGATGATGATGATTGGCTGCTGTTCATTTCTTCATTTTTAATCTTTTTTTTTTTTACCTGCAGCTGGGAGCAGCTGAGTATAACTTTTTACACAAAACTTACTCTGCTGAGCTGAGGAGGTTGTGAGGTAAAATATCTTCTTTTTTACATAGAGATGCTCAGGTGATATTTTCCTGTCAGCTTTTTACAGTTATATTGCATCGGTTTCTAGTGATTTAGCATACAAGTATTATGTCCCTTTAAGTATAAAGTTGCACGGTAACGTCATCACGTAATCCCCTTGCGATGCCTGTCACTCTACATGCATGATCGCCGGGGTAGGAGCGGTTAGGAGCCCCCAGTTCTCCCTCAAGGTGGGAGAGTGCTCATGACGACTCTGAGCCGTCATTAGCACCAGAGTGAGAAACTCTGACGGCTCAGAGCACTCTTGCCTGTCTGCAGCCCCCAAGGACTAGGTAATGCCAACATAATGCAACAAACTAAAATACTGATCAATTTGGATCACTTAATACTGCCAAGGATCCTGGTCACTTTGTGGCTGGGCTATTTCTGCGCCACTTCACAATAATAAGTTAAAGGTAACCGAGCAGATCCATCACAAACCGACTTTTGCTGAAGGTGGCAACTTATGACAGTGCTACATTTGAAGTCACTATGTGCTGGACTTTATGCACCTGCTAGCGGTGTGTGTGTGTGTATGTATCTCTCTCTCTCTATATATATATATATATATATATATATATATATCTCATATATATATATATATATATATATCTCATATATATATATATATATATATATATATATATATATATATATATATATATATATATATATATATATATATATATATCTCATATATATATATCTCATATATATATATATATATATATATATATATATATATATATATATATATATATATATCTCATATATATATATATATATATATATATCTCTATCTATATATCTATCTAATGTCAAATAGCCGGTGGCCCAGCACTCCAACCTCTGTACACAGATAGTGACCTGGGTGCAATCCTCAATCAGGCACACAGCTTCGTAGTAAAGGAGGGCACTCAGGGTTTGAATAAGCCAATAATTTATTTTGTACACAATGCATGAAAAGTCATAATCGACATTTCGGATCTATCATTGAGCCTTCTTCAAGACTAAATTTTAAAGTATACATATACACACACACATATATACATACACAACCCCAGACGATCGTTTTCCTTGCACAAATCTTTAGAGAGATACAACTGCAACTCACTGAAAAGGCCCACAGAAGGCTGAAACGATCATCTGGGGTGGTTGTTTCTCTTGTTCAGAGAAGAATTTACTGGTATTTCGGTGCTGGACTGTCATTGGGCAGGGTCAGACTGATATGCTACAGAATATTTTTTCTCTGTGAAAAGGCATAGTGTGCTAAAAGAACATGCACCCTGAGTTGCAATATAAATGAACAGGCATGGGAGTTAGTCTAGCTTTTGTTCTATCTCAGGGGTGCCGTTCTCTCTTCTGAGACTCCAAGGAGGAGAAATAGATTTAATAAAAGCCTGAACAAAAAACAGTGAATATCAGGAAGTTTAGTAATCTTTCTATGAAATAAGGCAGAAAGAGCAGACATTTGTCCTTTCAAAGTATTTGCAGACAAACCCTTATCCAAACCATCCTGAAGAAACAAAAATCCTAGGAATTCTAAAAGAATGAAATATAGGTTTTCCTTGAAACACTTACGACCCTGTATCTTAGTGCTAAGAACTAACGGAGTCAGAAACCCTATGACCAAGTACTAAGCATTCAATTTCCATGCCTTCAAATTTAGAGATTTGAGATCCTGATGGAAAACGGCCCATGAGACAGAATGACTGGCCTTAAAGGAAGTGGCCAAGGCTGGCAACTGGACATCCTGACAAGATCCGCATACCAAAACCAGAGAAGCCAAGCTGGTGCTATCAGAAACAAATAAGATTGTTCCATTATGATCTTAGAGATCACCCTTGGAAGAAGTACCAGAGGTGGAAAAAAGGAAAATTTATGCTTACCTGATAAATTTGTTTCTTTTTAGATACGATGAGTCCACGGATTTCATCCTTACTTGTGGGATTACGCGTCCTGGTCAGCAGGAGGAGGCAAAGAGCACCACAGCAGAGCTGTATATATAGCTCCTCCCTTCCCTCCCACTCCAGTCATTCGACTGAAGTTAGGAAGAGAAAGGAAAAACCAAGGTGCAGAGGTGACTGAAGTTGCTAAAAAAAAAATATAAAATAAATCTGTCTTAAAAATGACATGGAGGGCAGTGGACTCGTCATATCGTAGAAGAAGTTAATTTATCAGGTAAGCATTAATTTACTTTTCTTCTACAAGATATGAGTCCACGGATTTCATCCTTACTTGTGGGATACAATACCAAAGCAACAGGACACAGATGTAAGGGAGGGACAAGACAGAGACCTAAACGGAAGGCACCACTGCTTGAAGAACCTTTCTCCCAAAACCAGCCTCAGAAGAAGCAAAAGTATCAAATTTGGAAAATTTGGAAAAAGTGTAAAGAGACGACCAAGTCGCAGCCTTGCAAATCTGTTCAACAGAAGCATTGTTCTCAGCCAAAAAGAAAGGGAGGTAGCCGTAGCTTTCTAACCCCTACCCTTTCCAGAAAAAACAATGAATAATGAAGATGATTGACGGAAATCCTTCGTCGCCTGCAAGTAAAACTTCAGGGCACGGACCACGTCCAGGTTATGCAACATACGCTCCTTGCTAGAAGAAGGGTTAGGACACAATGAAGGAACAACGATTTCCTGATTAATATTCTTATTAGAAACAACCTTAGGATGGAACCCAGGTTTGGTAAGTAAAACCACCTTATCAGAATGAAAGATAAGGCGGATCACATTGTAATGCTGAAAGTTCAGAAACTCTACGAGCAGAAGAAATAGCAACCAAAAACAAAAACTTTCCAAGATAACAACTTAATATCTATGGAATGCATGGGTTCAAACAGAAAACCTTGAAGGACATTCAGAACTAAATTCAAACTCCAGGGTGGGCAGCAATTGGTCTAAACACAGGCTTAATCCTAGTTAGAGGCTGGCAAAAAGACTGAACGTCTGGAACATCTGCCAAACGTTTGTGTAGAAAAATGGACAAAGCAGAAATTTGTCCCTTTAAGGAACTCACAGATAATCCTTTCTCCAATCCTTCTTGGAGAAAAGACAGAATCCTAACTTTACTCCATGAGTAGCCCTTGGATTCACACCAAAAAAGATATTTGCGCCATATCTTATGATGGATCTTTCTGGTTACAGGCTTACGTGCCTGAATCAAAGTATTGATGACCGAATCAGAGAAACCGCGCTTAGATAAAATAAAGCTTTCAATCTCCAAGCAGTTAGCTGCAGAGAAATTAGATTTGGATGTTGGAAAGGACCTTGAATGAGAAGGTCCTGTCTCACTGGAAGCTTCCACAGAGGCAGAGAGGACATGTCCACTAGATCTGCATACCAAGTCCTCCGTGGCCAGGCAGGCGCGATTAGAATTACTGAAGCTCTCTCCCGTTTGATCCGAGGAATCACCCGGGAAGGAGAGGAAACTGTGGAAACACATAAGCCAGGTTGAACGACCAAGGCACTGCCAGGGCATCTCTCAGTTCGGCCTGAGGATCCCTTGAACTGGATCCGTATCTTGGGAGCTTGGCATTCTGACGAGATGCCATCAGAACCAATTCCGATCTGCCCCATCTGAGATTCAGGGTGGCAAAGACCTCCGGATGGAGTTCCCACTCCCCCGGATGAAACGTCTGTCTGCTTATAAAGTCCGCTTCCCAGTTGTCCACTCCTGGGATGTAGATTGCCGACAGATAAGAATGAGCCTCCCGCCCATCGCATTATCTTGGATACTTCTGTTATCGTTAAGGAACTCCTCGTTCCTCCCTGATGATTGATGTAAGCCACAGTCGTGATGTTGTCCGACTGGAATCTGATTAATTTGGCCGAAGCCAACTGAGGCCATGCCTGAAGCGCATTGAATATTGCTCTCAATTCCAGAATATTGATTGGAAGTAGAGACTCCACCTGAGTCCATACACCCTGAGCCTTCAGGGAATTCCAGACTGCACCCCAGAAGACTGGCATCTGTTGTCACTATCACCCACGAGGGTCTGCGGAAACACGTCCCTTGGGACAGATGATCCGGCGACAACCACCAAAGAAGAGAGAGTCTCTGGTCTCTTGATCCAGGTTTATCGGAGAAGATAAATTTGCGTAGTCCCCATTCCACTGTTCCATTCCAGTTGCAGTGGTCTGAGATGAAACCGAGCAAACGGAATGTCCATTGCCGCCACCATCAATCCAATTACCTCCATACACAGCCACTGATGGCCGAGGATTGGACTGAAGGGCTCGGCATGTATTTAGAATTTTTGACTTCAGAAATATCTTCATGTCTATAGAATCTATCAGAGTTACCAAGAAGGGAACCCTTGTCTGTGGAATTAGTGAACTCTTTTCTAGATTCACCTTCCACCCGTGAGTTCTCAGAAAGGACAACACTGTCTGTATGAGACTTTGTCAGATGATAAGTTGACGCCTGAATTTAAAAAAATAAAAATAAAAAATCGCCCAGATAAGGCGCCACTGCTATGCCCCGCGGCCTGAGAACTGCCAGAAGGGACCCTAGAACCTTCTTGAAGATCCTGGGAGCTGTGGCCAACCCAAAGGGGAGAGCCACGAACTGAAAAGGTTTGTCCAGGAAACAAACCTTAGGAACTGATGATGATCCTTGTGGATAGGAATATGAAGGTATGCATCCTTCAAGTCCACGGTAGTCATATATTGACCCGTCTGGATCATTGGTAAAAAAATTGTTCGGATGGTCTCCATCTTGAAAGATGGAACTCTGAGAAACTTGTTTAGACTTGAGATCTAAAATAGGTCTGAACGTGCTCTCTTTTTTGGGAACCACGAAAAGATTTGAGTAAAATCCCTGTTCTAGTCTTGGAACGGGACGAATCACTCCCATAGTAGAGGTCTTATACACAATGTAAGAACGCCTCTCTTTATCTGGTTTACAAACAATATCGTGAAAGAAGAAATCTCCCTCTTGGGAGAAAATGTTTGAATTCCAGTTGATACCCTTGGGTCACAATTTCCAGTGCCCAGGGGTCCTGAACATCTCTTGCCCAAGCCTGGGCAAAGAAAGAAAGTCTTCCCCCTACCAGATCCGGTCCCGGATCGGGGGCCGCCCCTTCATGCTGTCTTTGTAGCATAAGCCGGCTTCTTGGGTTGTTTACCCTTGTTCCAAGCCTGGTTGGGTCTCCAGACAGACTTGGACTGAGCAAAATTCCCTTCCTGCTTTGTGGAAGAAGAGGGTACTCCTTTAAAATTCCGAAAGGAACGAAAATGATTTTGTTTACCCCTCATCTTAACAGACTTATCCTGAGGTAGAGCATGACCTCTACCTCCAGTAATGTCAGAAATGATTTCCTTCAACTCAGGCCCGAATAGGGTCTTACCCTTAAAAGGAATAGCCAAGAGCTTTGACTTAGATGACACATCAGCAGACCACGATTTTAACCATAATGCTCTACGGGCTAAAATGGCAAATCCTGCATTTTTAGCCGCCAACTTAGCAATTTGAAAGGCGGCATCTGTAATAAAAGAATTAGCTAGCTTGAGAGCCTTAATTCTATCTAAAATATCCTCTAAAGGAATCTCAACCTTAAGAGACTCTTCTAGAGAATCAAACCAGAAAACCGCTGCAGTAGTAACTGGAACAATGCAGGCTGTCGGTTGTAAAAGGAAACCCTGATGAATAAATAATTTCTTTAGAAGACCCTCTAACTTCTTATCCATATGGTCTTTGAAAGCACAGCTATCCTCAATAGGAATAGTTGTACGCTTAGCCAGGGAAGATATAGCTCTCTCCACCTTGGGGACAGTCTGCCAAGAGTCCCAAATGGTGTCTGATATGGGAAACATTTTCTTTAAAAAGGAGGAGAGAATGGTATACCCGGTCTGTCCCACTCCTTGATAATCTCTGAGACTCTCTTAGGAACCGGAAAAACATCAGTGTAAACGGGTACTTCTAGATATTTGCCCATTTTACACAACTTCTCTGGTGGTACCATAATAGGGTCACAGTCATCCAGAGTCGTTAAGACCTCCCGAAGTAGTAAGCGGAGGTGTTCTAGCTTAAATTTAAAAGGACATGACTTCCGAATCTGTCTGAGGTAACACTTCCCGGTTCCGAAAGTTCTCCCTCTCCCTAAACCCCCACCTCAGATCCCTGTGAGGGCACATCGGAAATAGCCAACAAAGCATCAGAGGACTCAGTATTCACATTTATTCATGTCCTACTGCGTTTACCCTGTAACACTGGTAACTTAGATAATACATCTGTAAGGGTAGTTGACATAACTGCAGCCATATCCTGAAGAGTAAATGAATTAGACGCGGTTGAGGAACCCAGCGTCACTTGGGTGGGCGTTAAAGGTTGTGACACTTTGAGAGAATTAGGCGGGATATCCTGATTCTCTTCAGACTGAGAATCATCCTTAGGCACATTTTCTTTACATAAAATATGCTTTTTACATTGTAAGGCTCTTTCAGTACAAGAAGTACACAAAGTAAGAGGGGGTTCCACAATGGCCTCTAAACACAAAGAACAAGGAGTTTCCTCAAGTTCAGACATGTTAGACTAGCAATAGCCACAAGTCGTTTTTAACCCTTTTACTTGATATAAAAAAAAAAAAAAAAAAAAAAAAAAAAAAAAATCAGAAAAAAAACGTACTGAACCTTTAAATACTAAAAGCGCAACAATTTTACTGTACTGCAGCATGAAAGATTTTTTTATTACTAAAAAAATTATACTAAGCAGTTCCAATTTGCCAAAAATTATTGCACTAATAGAGCAAAGTTAAATCACCCTGTAAAAAGCCCTTTTTATCTGGTAAATAAACTTTAAACAATGGTAACAGCCCCTGCACCTCAGGGAACTCAGGAATGTTTCAATAACGATCCGGTGATTGAATATCTACTTCAGGCCCCACCAGAGATAGTGCCTGCTGCCTTCTAGTGAGGAAGATACTGCGCGTCTGAGCGCACGAAACAGGCCCCGTCCACTATGGATGTCGTATTAACAAAAACCATAACCGCATGGGAAGCAGTTAAAAAAAGCCATGTGGTCCCCAAAAGTGCCTATGCACACATTTATTATGCCATATTGTCTTTAATAAACATAGCTGTCTTTAATAAACATAGCAATATATCACAGCTGCCTCTCCCAGTGTCAAGCCCCAAGTGAGCTACACTAGTAAACACAGTAACCCATAATTCCTATATGTCTACTGCTTACCCTTTCCCTTACAGGGAATAATGTCAGCCAGTTCAGATATAACTAAAACCTCACTTTACCTCTTCCTATTACTAACACAGGCAAAGAGAATGACTGGGGGTGGAGGGAAGGGAGGAGCTATATATACAGCTCTGCTGTGGTGCTCCTTGCCACTTCCTGTTAGCAGGAGGATAAATCCCACAAGTAAGGATGAAATCCGTGGACTCGTCATATCTTGTAGAAGAAATAACATTATTTCAGTGTATTTTTAGTCCATTCAAGACGTAATGGATGAATTAACATTTAAACATCCGGAATACCTTGAACAAAAACAACCCATAAAAATGCTACTGTCTCTTTAAATGTGTAAAATACCTCACATTTGTAACTTAACAGTAGACAAGGAAACATATGGTGTAGGACTTTGTATACAACTAGATGTGTAACTAAAAGTTGGGTGGTACTGTGCCCTTAAATAGGAAACCAAACCGTGCATTATCATAATATAAATTGCTACAGTCGTTCCTCCTAGATGGCTAACGTAAGGGAGTTAAAAGTCCGACTCCATTATCACTCTGCCACTGTTCCTGTCTTAACCACAAACAGCAGACAAAGTACCCCAGCAAATTAATTTAATATGCACGAAGAAGCCTCTGCTGAATTAACAGCAGCAGATGAGCCCCTTCACTGTATATGTAGTGCTTTTCACAACGTTAACCGGAACGGAGGTACCAAAAGGCGCGCAAACTATCTTTAGTGCGACAAAGCGTAGCCTTGCTCCGCCCATCGTGGGCGTATTAAGCTGTATCTCCCGGGCGGCTAGTAATAAAATGGAGCCGTCAGAAAGACCGACGCACCAAGGCTCCGCCCATCGTGGGCGTGCGGTGCTGGAGCGCCCGGGCAGCAAAAAAGTAAAAAATTGAGCCGTCCCGATATTGAGCGTATAAAGCCTTCATGCAACCGCTCCTTCAGATAAACATTAAAAACTTATCGGGAGAGGAGAGTAACGCTAGCAAGTTTGCTAGAACACAAAGCAACTCTGTAGATTTCCACAGAAATAAAGCTAGACATCGTCCGGACTGTAAACTGTATTAAAAAACTGCTTTTTAGACAGTAAAATAAAGCAGTTTGTTTTCCAGCCCCAGCCATTAAAATAGTACTCTTCCCAAGAAGAGACCACAGTCTCAGCACAATAAGGGCCTTTCTTAGTCACAGCCCTTGACATGTGTGTATGAACTGTAGTGCTTTGTTCTGAGAGGATGCGTCCCCAGAAATAAGAAAGTTAGCACTTACCTGGAACGCTGTGCGACAGCATGGCAGTCCAGCAGGTGTTCAGAGGTCCTCTCCCTCCCATAGCCCTGTGGACAAAGATCAGCCTGAGTTAAAAGTGCTTAGGCTATCTAGATTAGGGCAGCAAATATGTATAGGAGGCGCAGTGAGAATTTTATCCCACCAGTTCCTATTGCTTTAAAGCCACCAAATGCTTCTCTTTTCACTGAAGAGACTGATCTGGTCTAGGCTACACCCCAGCACAAAGTAGCACTCTGTGGAACTACTTTAAAAATAATAAACTCTTGATTGAAGATTCTAAACTAACACCTCACTTTACCTCTTCCTATCACTAACACAGGCAAAGAGAATGACTGGAGGTGGAGGGAAGGGAGAAGCTATATATACACAGCTCTGCTGTGGTGCACTTTGCCTCCTCCTGCTGACCAGGAGGCGATACCCCACAAGGATGAAATCTGTGGACTCATCGTATCTTGTAAAAGAAACACCACATTCTGTGCTAAACAACCCTTCAGTTTTCCAAAATCGGCATTGGAGGAAGAGCGCGCAGTCTAAACTGGCACCACACTAAGTTCTGTCCATCATTGGCGTAACAACCATGTAGCTCCCGGTCGCCATTACTTTTTTTTTTTATAAATCTTTTTATTTAATTGGAGGAGAAGTTATGAACAGAAAACAAGAAATAAATAACATATCCAGAACATAAGATATCAAACATTTGATTCTAATGAACTCAAACATAACATGCTAACTGAATGAAGAGAAAAAGAAATTTATCAGAGTTACTTGGATTCTGCGTATCGCCTCAAATGTAACAAGTCATCTCTAACAGAACATCTTATCTTCTTCCTCCAATATCTTTTATCTAATCTATTATTTAATTTGTAGGGACACTCAGTTACCATCTGCAAATCCTGACCTGCTTTCATCTGTCCCTTAGCCAAAATCGTGAGTCCACCTGCTTTATTCCTATCTTAATCCAGTCTTGAATCTAAATAAGTGCAGCTCAGCACCGACCTGATATATTTTCTATTACGCTCAGGCTTTCTCACGCAAAACTCAAAAAATTAAAACAATAAATATTTCTACCCGGGGGGAGGGGGGGTGAGGGAGAGGGAGAAAAGAAGAGAAAGAAAAGAGAAAGGGAAAAAAAATAAAAAAAAAATATGCATTTTGAAAGTTACGCTTAATCTCCAGCTTACTTTTGCTTTTATTAATTTTTCACATTAACGGCTGTATGCCCAGTTTGAAGGTAAAGAACCGTCTAAGATTAATTCCAGGAAGGGTATGGAGTCTTGGAAAGGCGAAAGCATGTAGTATTGAACAGCTGTGGGTTCACTATGAATATACTTTTTCCATTTCTTAAAAAATATAGTAACCTGTTTAACTGCAAATTTATCCAGTCCTATTATCTCTAGCATAATCTGACTTCTCATGGAATTTGTGAATTCAATGATGGTAGGAGAATTTCTATGCTTCCACCTTTTGCATAAATGATTCCTTGCAATCAAAATCGCCAGATTTATGAATAATCTTTCCCCAATCCTTTGAGTTGGATACAAGAAGAATATATGTTCTGCCTTTAACTCTATCTTGTCTCTTATTTTCCTGTTTATCCAGTATTGGATTTTACTCCAGAATTGTGCAATTTTTGGGCAAGTCCAAAAGTAATGCAGCAGATCCACATTTACTTTATGACATTTAGGGCATGTGACCTGTGATTGAGACCACTTGGCAATTCTGGCTGGGGTTAGATAATTGTTTATTACCTTATACTGTGATTCTCTTATATTGATTCTATCAGTTGCCTCCCTTGTTCTCTCAATGCTATCTGTTATGTCCTTATCTTGCAACTCGGGAAAATGTAATGCATATTTCTGTTTACAGTGATTAATATGCAATGATCCTTCTTTAGTCATAATGTATTGATACCAAATTGAGATTGATCTGATACCTGCTTTATATAAAGTTATCCCTGCCTCGATATTTAATTGTGCCCAATGCTTACTAAACCTACTATCATAATCACTTATAAAATGACGGGCCTGTAGATATGCATAGAAATGCTTGGATGGTAGGTTATATTCGCGAGTCAGGTTTTCAAAAGATCTGATATCCCCCGTGTGAGGTTCTTTTAATTGTGATACATAAATCAGCCCTCTCTTTTCCCAAGTATGGAATACACTGTTACAATACCCTGGTGGGAAAGCAGGATTACCAGTAATCGGTAATGATCTAGAAGTCTGAAATTCTATCCCTAGTATTGTGCAATATTTCTGCCATGCGATCACTACATTGGCAATTGTGATTAACCTGCTTATATTACTAGGTAATTGTTTATACGGATAGTGTAACACAGCCTGCAGGTTAAATGGTTTGATTAATTCATTTTCGTGTTCGTAGTAAATTACATAATCTGATTTGCTGAGCCAATCTGCCCCAAATTTAACCAGGGATACTATATTGTAGTATTTTATATTTGGGCACGAAAAACCTCCAAATCGTTTTTCCTGCGTCAATTTATTGTACGCAATACGTGAAGTCTTTTTCCCCCAGATAAAAAAAGCGCAAGCTTTGTTATAGCCATCAATATCTCTCTTGTGTAGTAAAAGGGGTAGATTTTGAAGCAAAAATAAAAATTTTGGGAAAATAATGGTTTTGATGACATTTATGCGGGCTGAAATAGATAAATAATATAAGTTCCATTTTGCTAGATCATGCTGTAGTTTCTGGAATAGATCTTTAAAATTGAGCTGGTACCAGTGTGCTGGGTTCTTAGTAATCTTGATACCTAGATAGTTGATAATCTGTACTTCTCTGAGTTTACCAGAATAACTATTTCTATTTTTTGTGATCCAAAGGATTTCTGATTTGTTAATGTTTATTTTATATCCAGAGAAAGAACTGAATGTGTTTAATATCTTCACAAAACTTGGTATAGACTGCCTCGTATTTTGTAAAAATATTAACAGATCATCTGCGTAAAGTGCCACAGAAACCTTCTGATTCCCCACAGAAATTGGTGGAAGAGACTTTCTTAGATATATGGCTAAAGGTTCCAATGCGATATCAAAGAGTAATGGTGAAAGCGGGCACCCCTGGCGTGTTCCTTTGCCCAGAGTAATATTTTGTGATAGCTCACCGTTGACCAAGAGTTGAGACCTGGGCTTATTGTATACTAACCCGATCAAGTCGACCAGGGCGCCGGAGAATCCAAACCTTTTCAATGAGTTTATTAGATGGTCCCAGATGATTGAGTCAAAAACCTTCTCGGCATCTACAGTGAGTAATGCTATGTCTTCCCCCTGATTTTTCTTTCCGGCGTCCTGGTCAACCTGATGGAGATAGTCCATGGTAGTAAGGACTCTGCGCATGTTTCTGACTACGTTTCTGCCTGGGATGAAGCCTGCCTGATCAGGATGGATAATTTCTGTAATGGATTCCTTCATTCTTTCCGCAATAAGAGACATTAAAATCTTATAATCTTGATTAAGAAGCGAAATTGGCCGATATGACGCTACATTAGTTGGGTCCTTCGCTTTCTTATGAATTAGAGAGACTACCGAGTCAGAAAAGTATAGTGAATTCATATCTTTCTGCAGATAATATTGGTTAAATAATTTGGTTAAGGTACCCGCTATCTCTGCCGCCATGATTTTATAAAACTCTGCCGGTAGGCCATCTGGCCCGGGCGCTTTGCCAAGTTTAGATTTTTTTATGATATTTGATATTTCCGTTTCGGTGATGGGGGCATTAATTTTCTGTAATGCTGCCTGCGATATATGGGGAATGTCCAACCCCAGCCAGAATTGCTCTTTTTGCCTTTCGTCCACCTCTTCCCTTGCATAGAGACTACTATAATATTCAAAAAATGCCCTGCAAATTTCATCTTTATTACTCAGGAGTTTCCCTTCAGACTGAATTGAAAGGATTTGATTTGATTTTTTTCTAAATTTGACCAACCTGGCCAGATGTTTGGCCGATATACCTTGACTGCCCTGAAATATGGACCTATTTTTCATCTCTTCGTATGCCCCGATTTTATTCAAGAAACATTCCCTTTCCAGTCTAGCTGCTTTGTATATATCCCAATTATCCTTTTTGGGATTTTTGAGATATTTCACATATTTATTTCTAAGTTGGTTTGCTAGCTGCGTTTCTCTCACTTTATTTTTCTTATTCCTTTTAATCATGTAGGCTTTTACTTCCCCCCTGATAACCGCTTTGCCTGCTTCCCAGAACACCTCGGTCTTGTTTATGTAATCTATATTCTGTGTGGAGTATTCTCTCCATTTTTGCTGTAACCAGTTTGCAAATGGTACACTTTTATACATGTATTGGGGAAAACGGAAAGAGTTTGCAATTTTTTTGGGGGGAGTACTCCACACAATCCTTATATCAATAATTGCGTGATCGGATAATATTATCTCCGAAATCTGAGACTCGATCTGATTTCTCATAATGTGTTAGTCTACTAGGAACATATCAATTCGGGAAAAATTTTTATGCGCGCCTGACTCGCAAGTAAATTCCTGAGTATCTGGGTGCTGGATACGCCAGGCGTCATGTAATTTCAATACACGAGAAAAACTCTGCAGCCGCTTCGCTTCCCTATTATTAGTCACTCTATGCCGGATTTTATACCGGTCTAGGTCAGGACACATTGTGCAGTTAAAATCTCCTGCTACAATCAGGTTCTGCCCGATATATGAAGATATAACCTTAATCATCTTCTCCCAGAACTTAGGGTCCCAGTTATTCGGGGCATATAAATTACATAACGTCCAAATTTTCTCATCTATTTTCAATTGTATTATTATGTATCTCCCACCTGGGTCTAATTCCTGCTTGATTATACTATATGATAGGTCCCTACCAAGCAAAATTGCTACCCCTTTTTTACGTTTTTCACAAGGTGTGGCAATTATTTCCGCTATCCAATTTGTTTTCAATTTACTTATCTCAGCCTCTTTAAGATGTAGTTCTTGTAGTAATATAATGTCTGGATGGTGTTTTCTAACTTGCTTGAGGACGTTTTTACGCTTAATGGGAGATGTTATTCCCCCCACATTCCACGAAATTAATTTAAGTGAATTATTCATTTATTCAAAATCTGTACTTATTGAGATTAAAAACAAATTACACAGCAAAAGGAGAAAAAAAAAAAAATATGAACAGCACGCAGGTATCCCTCTCCCCCCTTTCCCCTTATTACTAACCAGCCCACCATTCTAATCTCCAAGGTCTATGAATGCCTTTATCTTTGAGTGCTGCTTAGACCTCTATATTGTTGTCTCTACAGAATTCCTTTGCCTCTTCAATAGTGTTTAGTGTGGTGACACCATCCATGCCCAGTACCGTAATTTTCGCAGGGTATTTCATGGTTGCCTTCAACCCTGCCCTGATTAATCCTGAGCAGAAAGGTGCCATCCCACGCCTCTTTGAGGAGGTCTCCATTGAATAATCCTGGAATAAAAGGATCTGCTTAGTGTCTATAGTAAGTGTCTGCCTGTATTTTTACATGATTTTAACTTTGTCTTGGAAGTTTAGGTACTTTATCATCACCATTCTTGGTCGCATACTACCGTCTTTTGACTGTCTCACCATGCCGACCCTATGTGCTCTCTCCACCTGGAAACCTCCCTCCGCTCCTTGTAGCCCTAGCAGTTTTGGTAATGTCTGTGTGCTAAATAATAAAAGGTCTTCAAAGTCTCTTGATTCTGGGAGACCAATCACATTGTTCCGCCTGGACCTATCTTCAAGATCCTCAATTTTAACTTTTAATAACTTAATCTCATCTGAATGTGTGTCCAGCACGGTTTCCTGTCTAAAATGCGTGTCTTCTATATTCGAAATTCTAGCTTCTACCTCCGTTAATCTGTTTGAAAATAGTTTTATTTCATTTGATAGCTCTGAAATCTCCCCTTTTATTATTTCAAATTGTGGCAGGATTAATTCTGCTAGCTGGTTTGTAGTGAGTTGTCTTTCCTGGTTCAAATCTGGACTTCTAACTGATAATTCTTGTAAATTTTCCTGCGAGGATTTTTGTTTTTTATCCTTCCTTATAGGCATGGCTGGAGATTTATTTTTAGAAATTGTAATATATTTCTCCATTTATTACGCAACTCCAAACTAATTTCTGATTAGTCCCTGTTTGGTCTCAACTATAAACTCTCTCTACCCTGCAATTGGTCCTATGTGATCAACTTTATCTGAATAGACTGTTCTGTGGTAAGTTATTCTTAAACAGTAAAAAAAAATGCAGATTTAGTTAGATATATAGCCTGTTACATATTGAAGCACAAAGTACCGCTTAAATGTGCCATATAACATTTGCAAGAGAAGATAACACAGTACAGACCCCCTTTTGCAAATTAACAGAGTTACCTAAAAAACAGGAAATTTAGGTGGTGTACAATGAGATTGTCTACTGATTTCTAAAACTAAAACAATAAGCAGCCCACTATTTTAGTTATAATTTATGAGGATAACTCCTGCTATGCGGGCTTAATCACTCAGATGCACACCCTTTTCAAAAATGCTTCTGCCCAGCTTAAATTAAGTTCTGCTCATTTGACAACTCATACAGCCTCCTATGACCTTTTTTTCATATGAGCAACTATAAGGGCCTGCAGCCTCAGGCAGGATCTGAAACACACAATTCAGAGCTGATAAGAATTACTTTAACCATTATCCTCTTTTCTGTATGTACCATGTAAACTACAGCTTTTTTTTTTTTTTTTTTTTTTTTTTTTTTAGAGAATGTAGCCTATATTGCTCTTAAATCTCAGATACAATGTGTAGATTTGACCACCACAGCAAAAACCTGGCCTATCTAATAGGATTTTTTGTGCCTTATAATATACATTCAACTGTCTATTGCATCATGATTTTTACCACTGCACCGTTGAAACTTTCAAGATTTTTTGCTAACAAGTGAGCAATCAGCTAAATATTTCAAATTTTTCTACTACTTACAGACATAGAAAAAAGAAATTATAACAGCCAACTGCCTCCCGTGGTATCCCCTTTGCTTGATACAGTTCTGAGAGTACTCAGGGCCCTTATAATGCCAGACAAAATTATGGATAACAGTCTCTTCAAGGTTGTCTATAGTCAATATCCCTTTAATAGATTTTCATTAGGTTGTAGGCAGAAAAGAAGGAGACAGATGAGGCAGTATCCCTCCTCTGCAGCAAAATAAGTGTCTCCCTCCGAAAAGTTTTAGCCACTCTCAGTCCTATGTGTACAAGAGAAAAGAAGGAAAGTCCAATTCCCCAACTGTGCTCCCACTCAAAAATATGCAGAAACAAACAGAAAGAGGAAAAGTCCGCTTCCCCGCTATGCTCCTTCTGCCATAGATTATTGGTGAAAAACAAAGCCAGCTCCGTTCTGTCACCGACAGTACCGCCTGTATCACTCAGCTTGTAATAATACTTTAAGCTGCCCCCAAGGAAAAGGTAACCATTATACTTACCCCCCCTCGTCTTCACGGCTCATTCGTGACTGATCTCCGGTGGCCACTTCTCTCTTCTTCTCTCCTCTAGCTCCTAGCGTTCTTAGCCCACCTTCCGAGCTTCCTGTGGCCTTCACACCAACCAGCTCTTGGCGTCGCGCCCTGACGTCAGAACTACTCGCCGACTTACAGAGGGGGGGGGCACCAATCTTCCGGGAGCAGTGTCTCCAGGTTCACCGGCCGCTCCCGGCTTCCAGCTTGCAGGTATGTGGACGTTTTGCCTGGGCTCTACCTCCTTCTTCCTTAACACCCGCTCCTTCTCGTTAAGCCAGGGAATTTGAGCTGCCTTCACTGAATTTAGGGTAACTTGGATGTTTCCCCTGGCTTGCTATGCAGCGACTCCCGGCGTGACTGTGGAGAACTCTGTCTTTTATGCCCTTCTAGGCTTTATGAATAACACAGTCTGGTCCAGTGCTCCCGTTATGGGTTAAATGCTTAGTCCTTTTATCATCCCTTTTTCACAGGCTTTAGAGAAGAGATGGAAGCTTGCAGATGCAAGAATAGGCTGCTCCCAATCAGCCCTTTTTTTGGGGATCTGTAGAGTTTCCTTAAGCCAGCTTTTATTCCTCCGGCCGGGCTTGTACTTTACACCCCGCAATGAGGCTCAGTGGCTTGGAAGTTTTTCAGAGCTGTTACTGCTCCACACAGGTGAGCTTGAGCGTGCACCTCCACCTTCACGCTCCTCCCACAGGAAACCCAACTCCCCGGTCGCCATTACTATTGAAATAACAGCTACGCCACCGGGAGCTAACTGAGCCATCAAACTTTTTGGGCAAATCCGACTACCGCTTCTCGTAACAGCGTAGTCTAAATAAATGTGAAAAACACAATATCACTTCCCACCGAGTTAAGTTTTACCCTCAGCGTAAGTGATAAAATCACCCAAGTATAGGCCACCTAATCATTCTCCTTAGCCCCAGTGCCTGCTAATAAGGTGCTGTCATCGAAATCCACTCCTTTTATAAGTACAGTTCTTTCCCAAATTTAAATAAAGTGCTCCACTTCTGAGATCTTTATCATCCGACCCAGAATAAAAAAAAGTCAGCACTTACCTTTAAAATCTGCCCGACAGCAGGGCAGCTCAGCAGGTTTAAGAGGTCCTCTCCCTCCCATAGCCCTGTGGATAAAGATAAAGCCTGAGTCATCTTACTTAGGCTATCAGGATTAGGGCAGCATCAATGTATGGGAGGCGCAGTGAGAATTATGTCCCACAAGTTCCCATTGCTCTAAAGCCACCATTGCTCTACTGAAGAGACTGATTTGGACTAAGGCTACACCCTAGAACAAAGCAGCACAATCTTGCACTACTTTAAAAATAATAAACTCTTGATTGAAGAATCTATACTAACACCTCACTTTACTACATCCTATTACTAACATAGGCAAAGAGAATGACTGGTTTGGGAGGGAAGGGAGGAGCTATTTAACAGCTTTGCTGTGGTGCTCTTTGCCTCCTCCTGCTGACCAGGAGGTGAATATCCCATTAGTAATTAAGATGATCCGTGGAGTCATCGTGTCATAAAAAAGAAATTATTTGTAAATTTGCTTGTATAGTAACAAAAAAAAAAAAATTATATGGATTGATTGGTTTAAAATGTTCATAATGCCTATATGAAAACTGCATAGAATCAAGCAGAAATAGATCAATACAACAATACTCACTTTTTTCAACAATTTTTGAAGTTTCACCCTTTCTTTCTCTTCTTTAAGCAAAGTTCCACCTCTATTTGAAAACCTGTTAGGGTCACTTGCTCTTTTCTATGAAAAAATACAAAATATGTTTATAAGAACTGCCTTTAGCAAACTAAAAAAACAAACAAAAAACAGGCTTTATTTATAGCAATAAATCCTACATCAACACGCGCACAGCATTTATTTATGCAGTATTTTTTTCCAGGGGAAACCTGTGGTATTGTGGCACTTAACTTAAAAGGGACAGTCTAGTCCAAAACAAACTTTAATGATTCAGATAGGGCGTGTAATTTTAAACAATTTTCCAATTTACTTCTATCACCAATTTTGCTTTGTTCTTTGGTATTCTTAGTTGAAAGCTAAACCTAGGAGGTTCATTTGCTAATTTCCAAGCCCTTGAAGGCACCTCTTATCTCAGGGCATTTGGACAGTTTTCACCACTAGAGGGTGTTAGTTCATGTGTTTCATATAGATAACACTGTCCTCACGCACATGTAGTTCCTAGGAGCCAGCATTAATTGGCTAAAATGCAAGTCTGTCAACAGAACTAAAATAAGGGGCAGTTTGCAGAGGCTTAGATACAAGATAATCACAGAGGTAAAAAGTGTATTAATATAACTGTTGGTTATGCAAAAACTAGGGAATGGGTAATAAAAGGTATTTATCTTTTAATACAATAAGTACTCTGGTGTAGACTGTCCCTTTAACACCTAGAATACAATACAATATGGAGGCGAGTTGCCAAAATGGCAAATAAACCAGACATATATTTGTCAAATATGGGTCATTAATTTAAAAACAATCAACCTATAGGAAAAAGTTATGGTCGTGATATTTTTGAAGGAGAGAAGGGAGAGATGAAACAATATAAACCATAATATTTTAAACATTAAAAAGGGATACTAAACCCAAATTTGATTCAGATAGAGCATGCAATTTTAAGCATCTTTCTAATTTACTTCCAACATCAATTTTTCTTCGTTCTCTTGCTATCTTTATTTAAAAAGCAGGAATTTAAAGCTTAGGAGCAAGGCCATTTTAGGTTCAGTGCCATGGATTTGTAAATTCAATAAAAGATGGAGACTTAAAGGGACATTCTGGTAAAAATGTAAATGAACATTGATGAATTACATCTTTGAATAGAAACATATTTGCAATATACATGTGTTGGCAAAATTGCTTCTAGTGAAACTTATCACTGTTTTTGTGTTAGCATTTTTCTCCTCATGTGCATCTGAAGCATAGTTACATATTCTCAGTGCACTAGCATGTTAAATACTGCAGCTGCTGAATTGTTCAAACATTAGTTTCAGTATTTAAATAGCTTGTCAGTTTTTTTTCACATACATAAATCTTATTAGTTTAAAAACAGAATTTATGTTTACCTGATAAATTTCTTTCTCCAACGGTGTGTCCGGTCCACGGCGTCATCCTTACTTGTGGGATATTCTCTTCCCCAACAGGAAATGGCAAAGAGCCCAGCAAAGCTGGTCACATGATCCCTCCTAGGCTCCGCCTACCCCAGTCATTCGACCGACGTTAAGGAGGAATAATAGCATAGGAGAAACCATATGGTACCGTGGTGACTGTAGTTAAAGAAAATAAATTATCAGACCTGATTAAAAAACCAGGGCGGGCCGTGGACCGGACACACCGTTGGAGAAAGAAATTTATCAGGTAAACATAAATTCTGTTTTCTCCAACATAGGTGTGTCCGGTCCACGGCGTCATCCTTACTTGTGGGAACCAATACCAAAGCTTTAGGACACGGATGAAGGGAGGGAGCAAATCAGGTCACCTAAATGGAAGGCACCACGGCTTGCAAAACCTTTCTCCCAAAAATAGCCTCAGAAGAAGCAAAAGTATCAAACTTGTAAAATTTGGTAAAAGTGTGCAGTGAAGACCAAGTCGCTGCCCTACATATCTGATCAACAGAAGCCTCGTTCTTGAAGGCCCATGTGGAAGCCACAGCCCTAGTGGAATGAGCCGTGATTCTTTCGGGAGGCTGCCGTCCGGCAGTCTCGTAAGCCAATCTGATGATGCTTTTAATCCAAAAAGAGAGAGAGGTAGAAGTTGCTTTTTGACCTCTCCTTTTACCTGAATAAACAACAAACAGGGAAGATGTTTGTCTAAAATCCTTTGTAGCATCTAAATAGAATTTTAGAGCGCGAACAACATCCAAATTGTGCAACAAGCGTTCCTTCTTTGAAACTGGTTTCGGACACAGAGAAGGTACGATAATCTCCTGGTTAATGTTTTTGTTAGAAACAACTTTTGGAAGAAAACCAGGTTTAGTACGTAAAACCACCTTATCTGCATGGAACACCAGATAAGGAGGAGAACACTGCAGAGCAGATAATTCTGAAACTCTTCTAGCAGAAGAAATTGCAACTAAAAACAAAACTTTCCAAGATAATAACTTAATATCAACGGAATGTAAGGGTTCAAACGGAACCCCCTGAAGAACTGAAAGAACTAGATTGAGACTCCAAGGAGGAGTCAAAGGTTTGTAAACAGGCTTGATTCTAACCAGAGCCTGAACAAAGGCTTGAACATCTGGCACAGCTGCCAGTTTTTTGTGAAGTAACACCGACAAGGCAGAAATCTGTCCCTTCAGGGAACTTGCCGATAATCCTTTTTCCAATCCTTCTTGAAGGAAGGATAGAATCCTAGGAATCTTAACCTTGTCCCAAGGGAATCCTTTAGATTCACACCAACAGATATATTTTTTCCAAATTTTGTGGTAAATCTTTCTAGTTACAGGCTTTCTGGCCTGAACAAGAGTATCGATAACAGAATCTGAGAAACCTCGCTTCGATAAAATCAAGCGTTCAATCTCCAAGCAGTCAGCTGGAGTGAAACCAGATTCGGATGTTCGAACGGACCCTGAACAAGAAGGTCTCGTCTCAAAGGTAGCTTCCAAGGTGGAGCCGATGACATATTCACCAGATCTGCATACCAAGTCCTGCGTGGCCACGCAGGAGCTATCAAGATCACCGACGCCCTCTCCTGATTGATCCTGGCTACCAGCCTGGGGATGAGAGGAAACGGCGGGAACACATAAGCTAGTTTGAAGGTCCAAGGTGCTACTAGTGCATCCACTAGAGCCGCCTTGGGATCCCTGGATCTGGACCCGTAGCAAGGAACTTTGAAGTTCTGACGAGAGGCCATCAGATCCATGTCTGGAATGCCCCAAAGTTGAGTGACTTGGGCAAAGATTTCCGGATGGAGTTCCCACTCCCCCGGATGCAATATCTGACGACTCAGAAAATCCGCTTCCCAATTTTCCACTCCCGGGATGTGGATAGCAGACAGGTGGCAGGAGTGAGACTCCGCCCATAGAATAATCTTGGTCACTTCTTCCATCGCTAGGGAACTCCTTGTTCCCCCCTGATGGTTGATGTACGCAACAGTCGTCATGTTGTCTGATTGAAACCGTATGAACTTGGTCCTCGCTAGCTGAGGCCAAGCCTTGAGAGCATTGAATATCGCTCTCAGTTCCAGAATATTTATCGGTAGAAGAGATTCTTCCCGAGACCAAAGACCCTGAGCTTTCAGGGATCCCCAGACCGCGCCCCAGCCCATCAGACTGGCGTCGGTCGTGACAATGACCCACTCTGGTCTGTGGAATGTCATCCCTCGTGACAGGTTGTCCAGGGACAGCCACCAACGGAGTGAGTCTCTGGTCCTCTGATTTACTTGTATCTTTGGAGACAAGTCTGTATAGTCCCCATTCCACTGACTGAGCATGCACAGTTGTAATGGTCTTAGATGAATGCGCGCAAAAGGAACTATGTCCATTGTCGCTACCATCAACCCGATCACTTCCATGCACTGAGCTACGGAAGGAAGAGGAACGGAATGAAGTATTCGACAAGAGTCCAGAAGCTTTGTCTTTCTGGCCTCTGTTAGAAAAATCCTCATTTCTGAGGAGTCTATAATTGTTCCCAAGAAGGGAACCCTTGTTGACGGGGATAGAGAACTCTTTTCCACGTTCACTTTCCAGCCGTGCGATCTGAGAAAGGCCAGGACGATGTCCGTGTGAGCCTTTGCTCGAGGGAGGGACGACGCTTGAATCAGAATGTCGTCCAGGTAAGGTACAACTGCAATGCCCCTTGGTCTTAGCACAGCTAGAAGGGACCCTAGTACCTTTGTGAAAATCCTTGGAGCAGTGGCTAATCCGAAAGGAAGCGCCACGAACTGGTAATGTTTGTCCAGGAATGCAAACCTTAGGAACCGATGATGTTCCTTGTGGATAGGAATATGTAGATACGCATCCTTTAAATCCACCGTGGTCATGAATTGACCTTCCTGGATGGAAGGAAGGATAGTTCGAATGGTTTCCATCTTGAAAGATGGGACCTTGAGAAATTTGTTTAAGATCTTGAGATCTAGGATTGGTCTGAACGTTCCCTCTTTTTTGGGAACTATGAACAGATTGGAGTAGAACCCCATCCCTTGTTCTCTCAATGGAACAGGATGAATCACTCCCATTTTTAACAGGTCTTCTACACAATGTAAGAACGCCTGTCTTTTTATGTGGTCTGAAGACAACTGAGACCTGTGGAACCTTCCCCTTGGGGGAAGTCCCTTGAATTCCAGAAGATAACCCTGGGAGACTATTTCTAGCGCCCAAGGATCCAGAACATCTCTTGCCCAAGCCTGAGCGAAGAGAGAGAGTCTGCCCCCCACCAGATCCGGTCCCGGATCGGGGGCCGATATTTCATGCTGTCTTGATAGCAGTGGCAGGTTTCTTTGCCTGCTTTCCCTTGTTCCAGCCTTGCATTGGTCTCCAAGCTGGCTTGGCCTGAGAAGTATTACCCTCTTGCTTAGAGGACGTAGCACCTTGGGCTGGTCCGTTTTTACGAAAGGGACGAAAATTAGGTCTATTTTTTGCCTTGAAAGGCCGATCCTGAGGAAGGGCATGGCCCTTACCCCCAGTGATATCAGAGATAATCTCTTTCAAGTCAGGACCAAACAGCGTTTTCCCCTTGAAAGGAATGTTTAGTAGCTTGTTCTTGGAAGACGCATCAGCCGACCAAGATTTCAACCAAAGCGCTCTGCGCGCCACAATAGCAAACCCAGAATTCTTAGCCGCTAACTTAGCCAATTGCAAAGAGGCGTCTAGAGTGAAAGAATTAGCCAATTTGAGAGCATTGACTCTGTCCATAATCTCCTCATAAGGAGGAGAGTCACTATCGAGCACCTTAATCAGTTCATCAAACCAGAAATATGCGGCTGTAGTGACAGGGACAATGCATGAAATGGGTTGTAGAAGGTAACCCTGCTGAACAAACATCTTTTTAAGCAAACCTTCTAATTTTTTATCCATAGGATCTTTGAAAGCACAACTATCCTCTATGGGAATAGTGGTGCGTTTGTTTAAAGTAGAAACCGCTCCCTCGACCTTGGGGACTGACTGCCATAAGTCCTTTCTGGGGTCGACCATAGGAAACAATTTTTTAAATATGGGGGGAGGGACGAAAGGAATACCGGGCCTTTCCCATTCTTTATTAACAATGTCCGCCACCCGCTTGGGTATAGGAAAAGCTTCTGGGAGCCCCGGCACCTCTAGGAACTTGTCCATTTTACATAGTTTCTCTGGGATGACCAAATTTTCACAATCATCCAGAGTGGATAATACCTCCTTAAGCAAAATGCGGAGATGTTCCAATTTAAATTTAAAAGTAATCACATCAGATTCAGCCTGCTGAGAAATGTTCCCTAAATCAGTAATTTCTCCCTCAGACAAAACCTCCCTGGCTCCCTCAGATTGGGTTAGGGGCCCTTCAGAGATATTAATATCAGCGTCGTCATGCTCTTCAGTAACTAAAACAGAGCATCCACGCTTACGCTGACAAGGGTTCATTTTGGCTAAAATGTTTTTGACAGAATTATCCATTACAGCCGTTAATTGTTGCATAGTAAGGAGTATTGGCGCGCTAGATGTACTAGGGGCCTCCTGAGTGGGCAAGACTCGTGTAGACGAAGGAGGGAATGATGCAGTACCATGCTTACTCCCCTCACTTGAGGAATCATCTTGGGCATCATTGTCATTATCACATAAATCACATTTATTTAAATGAATAGGAATTCTGGCTTCCCCACATTCAGAACACAGTCTATCTGGTAGTTCAGACATGTTAAACAGGCATAAACTTGATAAGAAAGTACAAAAAACGTTTTGAAATAAAACCGTTACTGTCACTTTAAATTTTAAACTGAACACACTTTATTACTGCAATTGCGAAAAAACATGAAGGAATTGTTCAAAATTCACCAAACTTTCACCACAGTGTCTTAAAGCCTTGAAAATATTGCACACCAATTTTGGAAGCTTTAACCCTTAAAATAACGGAACCGGAGCCGTTTTAAGCTTTAACCCCTTTACAGTCCCTGGTATCTGCTTTGCTGAGACCCAACCAAACCCAAGGGGAATACGATACCAAATGATGCCTTCAGAAGTCTTTTATCAGTATCAGAGCTCCTCTCACATGCGACTGCATGCCATGCCTCTCAAAAACAAGTGCGCAACACCGGCGCGAAAATGAGACTCTGCCTATGCTTTGGGAAAGCCCCTAAAGAATAAGGTGTCTAAAACAGTGCCTGCCGATATAATTATATCAAAATACCCAGAATAAATGATTCCTCAAGGCTAAATAAGTGTTAATATCAATCGATTTAGCCCAAAAAATGTCTACAGTCTAAATAAGCCCTTGTGAAGCCCTTATTTACAATCGTAATAAACATGGCTTACCGGATCCCATAGGGAAAATGACAGCTTCCAGCATTACATCGTCTTGTTAGAATGTGTCATACCTCAAGCAGCAAAGGACTGCAAACTGTTCCCCCAACTGAAGTTAATGCTCTCAACAGTCCTGTGTGGAACAGCCATGGATTTTAGTTACGGTTGCTAAAATCATTTTCCTCATACAAACAGAATTCTTCATCTCTTTTCTGTTTCTGAGTAAATAGTACGTACCAGCACTATTTGAAAATAACAAACTCTTGATTGAATAATGAAAAACTACAGTTAAACACTAAAAAACTCTAAGCCATCTCCGTGGAGATGTTGCCTGTACAACGGCAAAGAGAATGACTGGGGTAGGCGGAGCCTAGGAGGGATCATGTGACCAGCTTTGCTGGGCTCTTTGCCATTTCCTGTTGGGGAAGAGAATATCCCACAAGTAAGGATGACGCCGTGGACCGGACACACCTATGTTGGAGAAATGTGCTTTTAAAAGGAATAATGTACTAAAAATAATTAATTATCAAGCATTTTTATTGCTTAAAGGGATAGTAAACCCATTTTTGTACCTTCATGATTTAGATAGAGCATGTAATTGTAAGCAGCCCAGGTTCTGAATCAAAAATGGACCAGCTCTTAAACATTTCTGCTTTTCAAATAAAGATACCAAGAGAAGGAAGAAAAAAAAACAAAATTTATGCTTACCTGATAAATGTATTTCTCTTGTGGTGTATCCAGTCCACAGATCCATCCATTACTTGTGGGATATTCTCCTTCCCAACAGGAAGCTGCAAGAGGACACCCACAGCAGAGCTGTCTATATAGCTCCTCCCCTAACTGCCACTCCCAGTCATTCGACCGAAGACAAGCAAGAGAAAGGAGAAACTATAGGGAGCAGTGGTGACTGTAGTTTAAAAATAAAAAACACCTGCCTTAAAAATGACAGGGCGGGCCGTGGACTGGATACACCACAAGAGAAATAAATTTATCAGGTAAGCATGAATTTTGTTTTCTCTTGTAAGGTGTATCCAGTCCACGGATTCATCCATTACTTGTGGGATATCAATACCAAAGCTATAGGACACGGATGAAGGGAGGGACAAGGCAGGCGCTTAAACGGAAGGCACCACTGCCTGTAAGACCTTTCTCCCAAAAATAGCCTCCGAAGAAGCAAAAGTATCAAATTTGTAGAATTTAGAAAAAAAAATATGAAGCGAAGACCAAGTCGCCGCCTTACAAATCTGTTCAACAGAAGCCTCATTCTTAAAAGCCCATGTGGAAGCTACCGCTCTAGTGGAATGAGCTGTAATTCTTTCAGGAGGCTGCTGGCCAGCAGTCTCATAAGCTAAGCGGATTATACTTATTAGCCAAAAAGAAAGAGAAGTTGCCGAAGCCTTTTGGCCTCTCCTCTGTCCAAGGTAGACCACAAACAAAGCAGATGTTTGACGAAAATCCTTCATAGCTTGTAAATAAAATTTTAAAGCACAAACCACATCAAGATTGTGTAAAAGACGTTCCTTCTTTGAAGAAGGATTAGGACGTAGTGAAGGAACAACAATCTCCTGATTGATATTTTTGTTAGATACCACCTTAGGAAGAAAACCAGGTTTGGTACGTAACACTACCTTATCTGCATGGAAAACGAAATAAGGGGAATCACATTGTAAAGCAGATAACTCCGAAACAGAACTTTCCAAGATAAAAGTTTAATATCTATGGAAAGCAAAGGTTCAAACGGAACCCCTTGCAGAACCTTAAGAACCAAATTTAAACTCCATGGCGGAGCAACAGGTTTAAACACAGGCTTGATTCTAACTAAAGCCTGACAAAACGCCTGAACATCTGGAGAATCAGCCAGACGCTTGTGCAAAAGGACAGAGCAGAAATCTGTCCCTTTAAGGAACTAGCTGACAATCCCTTCTCCAATCCTTCTTGGAGAAAAGATAATATCCTAGGAATCCTGACCTTACTCCATTAGTAACCTTTGGATTCACACCAATGAAGATATCTACACCATATCTTATGATAGATTTTCCTGGTGACCGGCTTTCGAGCCTGAATTAAGGTATCAATGACCGACTCAGAGAAACCACGCTTTGATAAAATCAAGCGTTCAATCTCCAAGCAGTCAGACGCAGAGAAATTAGATTTGGATGGTTGAAAGGACCCTGAAGTAGAAGGTCCTGCCTCAGCGGCAGAGACCATGGTGGAAGGGATGACATGTCCACCAGATCTGCATACCAAGTCCTGCGTGGCCACGCAGGTGCTATCAAAATCACTGAAGCTCTCTCCTGCTTGATCTTGGCAATCAGACTAGGGAGCAGAGGAAATGGTTGAAACACATAAGCCAGGTTGAAGGACCAAGGCGCTGCTAGAGCATCTAACAGCGCTGCCTTGGGATCCCTAGACCTGGATCCGTGACAAGGAAGCTTGGCGTTCTGACGAGACGCCATGAGATCCAGTTCTGGTTTGCACCAAAGTTGAATCAACTGTGCAAATACCTCCGGATGGAGTTCCCACTCCCCCGGATGAAAAGTCTGCCGACTTAGAAAATCCGCCTCCCAGTTCTCTGCTCCTGGGATATGGATAGCTGATAGATGGCAAGAGTGCACCTCTGCCCATAGAATTATTTTTGAAACCTCCAACATTGCTAGGGAACTCCTTGTTCCCCCTTGATGGTTGATGTTTATCGGAAGGAGTGCCTCCTCCTGAGTCAACAAGCCCTGAGCCTTCAGGGAGTTCCAGACTGCACCCCAGAAGGCTGGCATCTGTCGTTACTATTGTCCAATCTGGCCTGCGGAAGGTCATACCCTTGGACAGATGGACCCGAGATAGCCACCAGAGAAGAGAATCCCTGGTCTCTTGATCCAGATTTAGTAGAGGGGACAAATCTGTGTAATCCCCATTCCACTGACTGAGCATGCAAAGTTGGAGCGGTCTGAGATGTAGGCGGGCAAACGGCACTATGTCCATTGCCGCTACCATTAAGCCGATTACTTCCATACACTGAGCCACGGAAGGGCAAGAAGTAGAATAAAGAACATGGCAGGAATTTAGAAGTTTTGACAACCTGGCCTCTGTCAGGTAAATCTTAATTTCTACAGAATCTATCAGAGTTCCTAGGAAGGAAACTCTTGTGAGAGGGGATAGAGAACTTTTCTCTTCGTTCACCTTCCACCCATGAGACCTCAGGAATGCCAGAACAATGTCCGTATGGGACCTGGCGATTTTAAAATTAGACTCCTGTATCAGAATGTCGTCTAGGTAAGGGGCTACTGCTATACCCTGCGGCCTTAGGACCGCTAGGAGTGACCTTAGAACCTTCGTAAAGATTCTTGGTGCCGTAGCTAACCCAAAGGGAAGAGCCACAAACTGGTAATGCCTGTCTAGGAAGGCGAACCTGAGAAACCGATGATGATCTCTGTGTATCGGAATGTGAAGATAAGCATCCTTTAAGTCCACGGTAGTCATATTGACCCTCGGGGATCAAAAGGTAGGATGGTTCGAATAGTCTCCATCTTGAAGGATGGGACCCTGAGAAATTTGTTTAGGATCTTGAGATCTAAGATTGGTCTGAAGATTCCCTCTTTCTTGGGAACTACAAACAGATTTGAATAGAAGCCTTGCCCCTGTTCCTCCTTTGGAACTAGGTGGATCACTCCCATAACTAGGAGGTCTTGAACACAATGTAAGAATGCCTCTCTCTTTATCTGGTTTGCAGATAATTGTGAGAGATGAAATCTCCCTTTTGGGGAAGAAGCTTTGAAGTCCAGAAGATATCCCTGGGACACAATTTCCAACGCCCAGGAATCCTGGACATCTCTTGCCCAAGCCTGGGTGAAGAGAGAAAGTCTGCCCCCTACTAGATCCATTTCCGGATAGGGGGCTGATCCTTCATGCTGTTTTAGAGGCAGCAGCAGGTTTTTTGGCCTGCTTTCCTTTGTTCCAAGCCTGGTTAGGTCTCCAGACCGGCTTGGACTGGGCAAAATTTCCCTCTGGATTTGTATTAGAGGAAGTTGAAGCTGCGCCACTCGAAGTTTTGAAAGGAACGAAAATTAGTCTGTTTGGTCCTTAATTTGTTGGACCTATCCTGAGGAAATGCGTGACCTTTTCCTCCAGTTATATCAGAAATGATCTCCTTCAGTCCAGGCCCGAATAGGGTCTGCCCCTTGAAGGGAATGTTGAGAAGCTTAGACTTTGAAGTAACGTCAGCTGACCAGGATTTAACCCATAGCGCCCTACGCAGCTGAATAGCAAAACCTGAGTTTTTAGCCGTTAGCTTGGTTAAATGAACAACAGCGTCAAAAACAAATGAATTGGCTAGCTTAAGAGCTTTAAGCTTGTCAAGGATATCATCCAACGGGGTTTCTACCTATATATCTTCTAGAGACTCAAACCAGAAAGCCGCAGCAGCAGTGACTGGGGCAATGCATGCAAGAGGCTGGAGAATAAAACCTTGTTGAATAAAAATTTTCTTAAGGTAACCCTCTAATTTTTTGTCCATTGGATCTAGAAAAGCACAACTGTCCTCGACCGGGATAGTTGTACGCTTCGCTAGGGTTGACACTGCTCCCTCCACCTTAGGGACCGTCTGCCACAAGTCCAGTGTAGCGGCATCTATAGGAAACATCTTTTTAAAACAGGAGGGGGAGAGAACAGTACACCTGGTCTATCCCATTCCTTAGTAATAATTTCTGAAAACCTCTTAGGGATTGGAAAAACATCAGTGTAAGCAGGCACTGCCTAGTATTTAGCCAACTTACACAATTTCTCTGGGACTACAATGGCGTCACAGTCATCCAGAGTTGCTAAAACCTTCTTGAGCAACGCACGGAGGTGTTTAAATTTAAATGTAGACATATCTGAATCAGGTTGAAGTGTCTTCCCTGAATCAGAAAAATCACCCACAGATAGAAGCTCTCCTGCTTCGGCTTCTGCACATTGTGAGGGTATATCAGACATAGCTACTAAAGCGTCAGAGCTCTGTATTTGTTCTAGCCCCAGAGCTGTCTCGCTTTCCTTGTAACCCTGGCAGTTTGGACAATACATACTCTTCAGTTATGTGTAAGAACAGCAGTGGACCTTAGTTACAAAGATGGACAACTGTAAAAAACAGAAACAGAGGCGCCACATGTGTAGATCAATGGATACCACAAACACCAAACTGGACAAGATACAGGGTACTCACAAACATGAAGGCACTCTCGTGTGCCTATTAGAGGCAGGCTGGTATTCTAAACAGCAAACCAGCTGGCTGTGTGAACGAATCCCCGTCGTGGTGTCCTGAAGCAGTGGATATCCTGAAAGGCAGCCCTTGCCTAGATCGTTTCCTATAGGTTGGAAAAGGGGAGAAAGGCTAAACAGCCTTTGGGTTACTTGAAAGGGAGATTGATAAACACACCAGACTTAGTGAATCATAAAACTAGCATTTATTATACAGAATAAAATAGCCAGTAATGTAGCACATTACAGCTGGTGTGTTAAAATCAAATCTCCTATAACATATAGAGAAGTACAGCGACGCGTTTCTCGGGGGTAACCCCGTTTCCTCAGGCTTGTATACTCTACCTATGTCTTAATCACCCTTAAATAGGGCTCAGTAACCACATGTTTACAATGAACACTCCCCTTCCTTCACTTGAACCAATGAGAACCTTCCTTTCCCCCAACTCCCACTTGTTGCAGTAATTAGTTAATATTTGCAGGTTAAATTTATAATTAGGAATATGCTACTGATTTCCTAAGATTTGTGTTATATATACAGGTGATCTTGCGGTTTTTTCAAAAAGATAACTTTTACGATCGTATAGAAAATTGCAACTGACCCTATGTAAACAAATCGTGTGGTGTATATCTAACCAACCAATGATGACAAGGAACCATGAGGCTTGTCTCAAAACCTGAATCCGATTGGTGAGAGTCTGGTTATCCATGGACTACATGTCCCATGATTCCTGTAGATTGGATTTGTGGGTGTGGACCGCACCGATTCTGTATTCACCGCCGTCAGCTAAGCGTCAGCGTGACGAATAAAAATTTCATTGCTCAATGCAGACACACACCCACGAATCCAATAGGTTGATGTGATGTAAACAATCTGTCGTCTAGTTAACCAGCAATGTCAATTCACGAAAATAATATATGTTGAACTCACAAATATGCGTAATGAAAAAATAGGTGACCAATAACAATGGTTATATGCATGGGTTATGAATATAATATGTGAGATTCATTTATGGCGATATCTTATTGGTCTATGACAAGTGTAATATATGTATCGCTAATGGTGATGATATATATGTATATATATATATATATATATATATATATGAGATTAGTATACAATAAAAGCTAATATGAAAAGAACACCAGTGTTAATAAAACTATATTCTAAAGGACAGATGTCCACTCCTATCTGTCCCTCAAAAAAATATCCTCTCTTGTGTGGTTGATACCCAGTGCTGTGTTTGTGACCACATCTCTATATTTAGTATGTGCACTAATATGCCAGACACATTGCATATATTGCTGTGACTAATGTCTGTATATATTTATACCCTATAAGTATCCAAAATAATCTCTGGACATGGTGATGATAAAATGAAAAAGGAAAAAAACTTATAATCTATATTTTCCAAATATGTGTAATGATATTGTGTGTGTATGTGAATACGTATCGTTTGGACAATATATTTAGTGAATGTCTACGTGATTCAATTAAAGGGAAAATTAAATTTAATTTTCCCTTTAATTGAATCACGTAGACATTCACTAAATATATTGTCCAAACGAGACTAGATGGGGAAGAGATGTAGTTTGGTTTTGTATTGTACAACATGAGACTAGATGGTATAAAATGGAAGAACTAGATTCCTCGAAATTAATTCTCATTTATTTTTATTGTGAAGTAACAATTATGATTGTATATTGGTCTTATTATGATTAATCTTATTTTATAAAATAATTTTGCACGATCGTTAAAACTTTGCATATCTGTATGGGTATAAACTAAACTCAAAGACTAAAAAATTTGCATGCTCTATCTGAATCATGAAAGAAAAAAAAGAAAAAAAGTGTTTACTATCCCTTTAAAGGGATAGTATACTGTAAAAATGTTTTCCCTTAATGTGTTTCCAATTACTTTTTTTTTAGCAGCTGCAGAGTATAAAATGTATGAAATTAGCTTTAAGGCTTATTTGTTTATATGCATTATCTGATTTTGTGTTTTGAAGCCACAACATCTTCCTCTTACAAACAGAAATCTTCATCCTTTTCTGTTTCAGAGTAAATAGTACATACCAGCACTATTTTAAAATAACAAACACTTGATAGAAGAATAAAACTACATTTAAACACCAAAAAACTCTTAACCATCTCCGTGGAGATGTTGCCTGTGCAACGGCAAAGAGAATGACTGGGGTGGGCGGAGCCTAGGAGGGATCATGTGACCAGCTTTGCTGGGACTCTTTGCCATTTCCTGTTGGGGAAGAGAATATCCCACAAGTAAGGATGACGCCGTGGACCGGACACACCAATGTTGGAGAAATGGTTTGAGCTTGTAGGTATAATCAGATGTCATTACTATATCACATTGTGTACATATACCTGCTTCTTTATCTTATATCTGTCCATAAACCAATCACCAATACTTGGAGAGAACAATGGAAAATTAACATTTTATTACCTTATCGCTTCTATAAACCACTGGGAGTGTAATTTCTTCTACTGGCTGTGTTAACACAGCTTGGCCTCGAGTCCAAAACATTTCAGGATGGGTGGGGCTACCACAGGCTAAATAAACTATTTCAAATGCCAATATAAGAGTAATGGAAATACTTGTAAACAATTTAATACACTCCAGTAGGTAAAGTTGATCATTGGGAACAAATTAAAGGGGAGACTTTTTTGAGTAAACTGTCCCTTTAAGTATATACAATTTTAAAGCCGTTTATATATAAATTAAAACAAACATACCAATATCAGTAGTGCACTTCTTACTAATGCTTATTTACTTATTAGACGTGCAAAGATTTTTACTGCCTGGCTGAACTCAAATCAACTCCTTTGCCCTATTTGCATGTTCTCTGAAAAGGATAAAGGGTCTCAGACTGATTATCGAACCCCTTTTAAGTGATGTGAACAGCACATTAAAATAAATATTAAATAGTGCTCCTTTGGTAAAAACAAATATGTTAAACAAAATAAACAATTGTGTTATTTTTTTTTTTAAAAAGCCAGCCAGCAAACTTCTTAATGGTTTTCTTTCAAAATTAGCACTTGGAATTTCTCACTGTAGCCCCTGTCCTTAGTGTTATAAGAGTAGAGACTTAAGTTGCATTCTGCCATTTCTGAGCATGAGCAAATCTGACTCCCTGATTAACTAGTCACTTGATACTAAAACAACTCTGAAAGTTTTACGATATCATGCTAGAAAAGCATCCTGTGGAGACCACAGCCTCCTTTTAGGCCTGTGACAAGGAAATAATGGACCTTGCATAAATTAATTTAAAAAATAAAATAAATAAAAAGGTAATACACATTAATAGATCAATAGATATTGCATAATTAAGTAAAAGTCATTGCTTAGAGTTTTTTTTTTTTTTTTTTTTAAACAAAGTAAGTTTAATATCCCTTTAAGTTTCACAATCTTTGCTTGCAGGAGGCGAACAATATACTGGAGGCATCAAAGCCGTTTTGTTGAGTGTAATATACTGGAGTCATCAAAGCCGTTCTGTTGAGTGTTTTGCCTGCTATTCTGCTGGACTGTAATGCAACTTTTTTACTTTAATCACGTGATGGCTTGTGGGATCTCACAATCTTATGAAAGAAAGACTATGTACACAAGCTGCTTAAAAAAAAACACAACTAAAAAACACATTTCTTAAAAAGGACTTTTTTTACTGCAATTGACATGTTTTGTTCAGCAGAAGAAAAGTATTGTGCACCTCCAGAACTCATTGGAAAGAGACACATCCAAGATAGTTCTGGTATGTGACACTGGCTACCAAATTAAAACATGGGGAAAAAAAATAAAAATAAAAAAATTTATATTTATTTATGTATGCATTCTGATATAACATGTTTTTGTAACGCAAATAGGGGAATGATTTATTATAAACGAGATAATCTTGTTGGTCTTTGCACGTTTTTTGGCAGAACTAATGAAGCAAGAAGCATGAGGAGGGGGAATTCAATGATGCACACAATGGTGGTGTGAAAATGAAGCATGGTGAAAAAAATATATATATATATATATCCAAAAAAAAGTCTCGCTGATAAGCATACTAGTCTCAAGAAAACAGAATTTATGTTTACCTGATAAATTACTTTCTCCAACGGTGTGTCCGGTCCACGGCGTCATCCTTACTTGTGGGATATTCTCTTCCCCAACAGGAAATGGCAAAGAGCCCAGCAAAGCTGGTCACATGATCCCTCCTAGGCTCCGCCTTCCCCAGTCATTCGACCGACGTAAAGGAGGAATATTTGCATAGGAGAAATCATATGATACCGTGGTGACTGTAGTTAAAGAAAATAAATTATCAGACCTGATTAAAAAACCAGGGCGGGCCGTGGACCGGACACACCGTTGGAGAAAGTAATTTATCAGGTAAACATAAATTCTGTTTTCTCCAACATAGGTGTGTCCGGTCCACGGCGTCATCCTTACTTGTGGGAACCAATACCAAAGCTTTAGGACACGGATGAAGGGAGGGAGCAAATCAGGTCACCTAGATGGAAGGCACCACGGCTTGCAAAACCTTTCTCCCAAAAATAGCCTCAGAAGAAGCAAAAGTATCAAATTTGTAAAATTTAGTAAAAGTGTGCAGTGAAGACCAAGTCGCTGCCTTACATATCTGATCAACAGAAGCCTCGTTCTTGAAGGCCCATGTGGAAGCCACAGCCCTAGTGGAATGAGCTGTGATTCTTTCAGGAGGCTGCCGTCCGGCAGTCTCGTAAGCCAATCTGATGATGCTTTTAAGCCAAAAGGAGAGAGAGGTAGAAGTTGCTTTTTGACCTCTCCTTTTACCAGAATAAACAACAAACAAGGAAGATGTTTGTCTAAAATCCTTTGTATCATCTAAATAGAATTTTAAAGCACGAACTACATCCAAATTGTGCAACAAACGTTCCTTCTTTGAAACTGGATTCGGACACAAAGAAGGCACGACTATCTCCTGGTTAATGTTTTTGTTAGAAACAACTTTCGGAAGAAAACCAGGTTTAGTACGCAAAACCACCTTATCTGCATGGAACACCAGATAAGGAGGAGAACACTGCAGAGCAGATAATTCTGAAACTCTTCTAGCAGAAGAAATTGCAACCAAAAACAAAACTTTCCAAGATAATAACTTAATATCAACGGAATGTAAGGGTTCAAACGGAACCCCCTGAAGAACTGAAAGAACTAAATTGAGACTCCAAGGAGGAGTCAAAGGTTTGTAAACAGGCTTGATTCTAACCAGAGCCTGAACAAAGGCTTGAACATCTGGCACAGCTGCCAGCTTTTTGTGAAGTAACACAGATAAGGCAGAAATCTGTCCCTTCAAAGAACTTGCAGATAATCCTTTCTCCAAACCTTCTTGAAGAAAGGATAGAATCTTAGGAATTTTTATCTTGTCCCAAGGGAATCCTTTAAATTCACACCAACAGATATATTTTTTCCATATTTTGTGGTAGATTTTTCTAGTTACAGGCTTTCTGGCCTGAACAAGAGTATCAATGACAGAATCTGAGAACCCTCGCTTTGATAAGATCAAGCGTTCAATCTCCAGGCAGTCAGTTGGAGTGAGACCAGATTCGGATGTTCGAACGGACCTTAAACAAGAAGGTCCCGTCTCAAAGGTAGCTTCCATGGTGGAGCCGAAGACATATTCACCAGGTCTGCATACCAAGTCCTGCGTGGCCACGCAGGAGCTATCAAGATCACCGATGCCCTCTCCTGATTGATCCTGGCTACCAGCCTGGGGATGAGAGGAAACGGCGGGAATACATAAGCTAGTTTGAAGGTCCAAGGTGCTACTAGTGCATCTACTAGAGTCGCCTTGGGATCCCTGGATCTGGACCCGTAGCAAGGAACCTTGAAGTTCTGACGAGAGGCCATCAGATCCATGTCTGGAATGCCCCACAACTGAGTAATTTGGGCAAAGATTTCCAGATGGAGTTCCCACTCCCCCGGATGAAATGTCTGACGACTCAGAAAATCCGCTTCCCAATTTTCCACTCCTGGGATGTGGATTGCAGACAAGTGGCAGGAGTGAGTCTCCGCCCATTGAATGATTTTGGTCACTTCTTCCATCGCCAGGGAACTCCTTGTTCCCCCCTGATGGTTGATGTACGCAACAGTCGTCATGTTGTCTGATTGAAACCGTATGAATTTGGCCTTTGCTAGCTGAGGCCAAGCCTTGAGAGCATTGAATATCGCTCTCCGTTCCAGAATATTTATCGGGAGAAGAGATTCTTCCCGAGACCAAAGACCCTGAGCTTTCAGGGGTCCCCAGACCGCGCCCCAGCCCACCAGACTGGAGTCGGTCGAGACAATGACCCACTCTGGTCTGCGGAAGCTCATCCCCTGTGACAGGTTGTCCAGGGACAGCCACCAACGGAGTGAATCTCTGGTCCTCTGATCTACTTGTATCATCGGAGACAAGTCTGTATAATCCCCATTCCACTGACTGAGCATGCACAGTTGTAATGGTCTTAGATGAATTTGCGCAAAAGGAACTATGTCCATTGCCGCTACCATCAAACCTATTACTTCCATGCACTGCGCTATGGAAGGAAGAGGAACAGAATGAAGTACTTGACAAGAGTTTAGAAGTTTTGATTTTCTTGCCTCTGTCAGAAAAATCCTCATTTCTAAGGAGTCTATTATTGTTCCCAAGAAGGGAACCCTTGTTGACGGAGATAGAGAACTTTTTTCTACGTTCACTTTCCACCCGTGAGATCTGAGAAAGGCCAGGACAATGTCCGTGTGAGCCTTTGCTTGTGGAAGGGACGACGCTTGAATCAGAATGTCGTCCAAGTAAGGTACTACTGCAATGCCCCTTGGTCTTAGCACCGCTAGAAGGGACCCTAGTACCTTTGTGAAAATTCTTGGAGCAGTGGCTAATCCGAACGGGAGTGCCACAAACTGGTAATGCTTGTCCAGGAATGCGAACCTTAGGAACCGATGATGTTCCTCGTGGATAGGAATATGTAGATACGCATCCTTTAAATCCACCGTGGTCATGAATTGACCTTCCTGGATGGAAGGAAGAATTGTTCGAATGGTTTCCATTTTGAACGATGGAACCTTGAGAAACTTGTTTAGGATCTTGAGATCTAAGATTGGTCTGAATGTTCCCTCTTTTTTGGGAACTACGAACAGATTGGAGTAGAACCCCATCCCTTGTTCTCCTAATGGAACAGGATGAATCACTCCCATTTTTAACAGGTCTTCTACACAATGTAAGAATGCCTGTTTTTTTATGTGGTCTGAAGACAATTGAGACCTGTGGAACCTCCCCCTTGGGGGAAGCCCCTTGAATTCCAGAAGATAACCTTGGGAGACTATTTCTAGCGCCCAAGGATCCAGAACATCTCTTGCCCAAGCCTGAGCGAAGAGAGAGAGTCTGCCCCCCACCAGATCCGGTCCCGGATCGGGGGCCAACATCTCATGCTGTCTTGGTAGCAGTGGCAGGTTTCTTGGCCTGCTTTCCTTTGTTCCAGCCTTGCATTGGCCTCCAGGCTGGCTTGGCTTGAGAAGTATTACCCTCTTGCTTAGAGGACGTAGCACTTGGGGCTGGTCCGTTTCTGCGAAAGGGACGAAAATTAGGTTTATTTTTGGCCTTGAAAGACCTATCCTGAGGAAGGGCGTGGCCCTTGCCCCCAGTGATATCAGAAATAATCTCTTTCAAGTCAGGGCCAAACAGCGTTTTCCCCTTGAAAGGAATGTTAAGCAATTTGTTCTTGGAAGACGCATCCGCTGACCAAGATTTTAGCCAAAGCGCTCTGCGCGCCACAATAGCAAACCCAGAATTTTTCGCCGCTAATCTAGCCAATTGCAAAGTGGCGTCTAGGGTGAAAGAGTTAGCCAATTTGAGAGCATGAATTCTGTCCAAAATCTCCTCATAAGAAGAATCTTTATTGAGCGCCTTTTCTAGTTCATCGAACCAGAAACACGCTGCTGTAGTGACAGGAACAATGCATGAAATTGGTTGTAGAAGGTAACCTTGCTGAACAAACATCTTTTTAAGCAAACCCTCTAATTTTTTATCCATAGGATCTTTGAAAGCACAACTATCTTCTATGGGTATAGTGGTGCGTTTGTTTAGAGTAGAAACCGCCCCCTCGACCTTGGGGACTGTCTGCCATAAGTCCTTTCTGGGGTCGACCATAGGAAACAATTTCTTAAATATAGGGGGAGGGACGAAAGGTATGCCGGGCCTTTCCCATTCTTTATTTACAATGTCCGCCACCCGCTTGGGTATAGGAAAAGCTTCGGGGGGCCCCGGGACCTCTAGGAACTTGTCCATTTTACATAATTTCTCTGGAATGACCAAATTCTCACAATCATCCAGAGTAGATAACACCTCCTTAAGCAGGGCGCGGAGATGTTCCAATTTAAATTTAAATGTAATCACATCAGGTTCAGCTTGTTGAGAAATTTTCCCTGAATCTGAAATTTCTCCCTCAGACAAAACCTCCCTGGCCCCCTCAGACTGGTGTAGGGGCACTTCAGAACCAATATCATCAGCGTCCTCATGCTCTTCAGTATTTTCTAAAACAGAGCAGTCGCGCTTTCGCTGATAAGTGGGCATTTTGGCTAAAATGTTTTTGATAGAATTATCCATTACAGCCGTTAATTGTTGCATAGTAAGGAGTATTGGCGCACTAGATGTACTAGGGGCCTCCTGTGTGGGCAAGACTGGTGTAGACGAAGGAGGGGATGATGCAGTACCATGCTTACTCCCCTCACTTGAGGAATCATTTTGGGCATCATTTTCTCTAAATTTTGTGTCACATAAATCACATCTATTTAAATGAGAAGGAACCTTGGCTTCCCCACATACAGAACACAGTCTATCTGGTAGTTCAGACATGTTAAACAGGCATAAACTTGATAACAAAGTACAAAAAACGTTTTAAAATAAAACCGTTACTGTCACTTTAAATTTTAAACTGAACACACTTTATTACTGCAAATGTGAAAAAGTATGAAGGAATTGTTCAAAATTCACCAAAATTTCACCACAGTGTCTTAAAGCCTTAAAAGTATTGCACACCAATTTTGAAAGCTTTAACTCTTAAAATAACGGAACCGGAGCCGTTTTTATATTTAACCCCTTTACAGTCCCTGGTATCTGCTTTGCTGAGACCCAACCAAGCCCAAAGGGGAATACGATACCAAATGACGCCTTCAGAAAGTCTTTTCTGTGTATCAGAGCTCCTCACACATGCATCTGCATGTCATGCTTCCCAAAAACAAGTGCGCAATAGAGGCGCGAAAATGAGGCTCTGCCTATGATTAGGGAAAGCCCCTAGAGGATAAGGTGTCCAATACAGTGCCTGCCGGTTATTTTACATAATTCCCAAGAATAAAATAATTCCTCAAAGCTATGAAGTATTAAAATATGTTTATATATCAATCGTTTTAGCCCAGAAAATGTCTACAGTCTTAAAAGCCCTTGTGAAGCCCTTTTTTCTTATGTAATAAAAATGGCTTACCGGATCCCATAGGGAAAATGACAGCTTCCAGCATTACATTGTCTTGTTAGAAATGTGTCATACCTCAAGCAGCAAAAGTCTGCTCACTGTTTCCCCCAACTGAAGTTAATTCCTCTCAACAGTCCTGTGTGGAAACAGCCATCGATTTTAGTAACGGTTGCTAAAATCATTTTCCTCTTACAAACAGAAATCTTCATCACCTTTCTGTTTCAGAGTAAATAGTACATACCAGCACTATTTTAAAATAACAAACTCTTGATTGAATAATAAAAACTACAGTTAAACACCAAAAAACTCTAAGCCATCTCCGTGGAGATGTTGCCTGTACAACGGCAAAGAGAATGACTGGGGAAGGCGGAGCCTAGGAGGGATCATGTGACCAGCTTTGCTGGGCTCTTTGCCATTTCCTGTTGGGGAAGAGAATATCCCACAAGTAAGGATGACGCCGTGGACCGGACACACCTATGTTGGAGAAAAGGTCAACTATTGAAGAGAAGCTCGAAATTATAAAGTGCTTTGAAATAAATGAAAGAGCATGTGACATTGTTTGTGTCCCATGCTGTGGCAGAGGTGAGGAGCTACTGGGTAACATTTTATTTTAACAAAGGGAGCATTATAATGAATGTAAACAATTTGGGGCATCATGAACGTGTGTGTTTTATAGCACATTGATTATGGCTCATTGGGGAATTAAAATATTGGCAAGGGAGTGCAATGTTTATGGTTTGTTGATACTGGGGTAAGGAGTCAGGGTGCATGCTGGTTGCGATGATAAAAATAGAACAACGTGCTTACAGCATTATCTCAGTGTATTCGTGCGGTTGAGATCTTTGTGTGGGCAAGTATTCTTAGCACCAATACACTAAGATAATACTGTAAGCGCTCAAAAATCATTCTCACAAACCCAGGTTTTCATATCTTTATTTTTTTTTTAATAGTGCATGTAAATTCCTACCAGTTTCCTCATACCCTATGTTTCTCAGACTTATTTTTACAACGTAATTTCGTACAACGCAACATATTACAGGAAAGCATATAATCACATTATACTTGAAATCATTGAGTTTCTCTCTAAAGTTCGGCTAATATAATCTTTCTATCGTAACAGTCAGTGGCAGGAAGAGGAGTAATAGGAAGTTTAAAGTTTTGGATTGCCTTTCCAGCCTCTGCTTAAAATGGTCAGTTTTCTTTGGTGAATGCTGCTAGGGACAGTCAAGATAACACATTGACACTTTAAAATTTGCTGCCAAATTCATACAAAGCATACAACTCCCCTACATTTTTTGAGGATAGATTCCAGTCACGACAATGTAACCAACGTTGGTGAGAAAGAAAAAAAAAAAAAAAAAAGATACAATATTTTTATAAACTAACTAATGTATTCAGTTTAGAGCAGAGCTTTCCAAACTTTTCATGTTGGTGACACTTTTTAGACCTATATCATTTCGTGACACAGTTATTCAGTTGTAGTAGCAAACAGGAGGTTAAATTAACTTGTTTTAAGAGATACGGACACATACATAAATTATATAATAACGAAATGTATTTACAAGTAACCGTATGTATGTGCAAGAATTAAAAAAAGTTTAATAACACCAATAGCTACCTACTATTTTAATGGGCTCTATGAGGTTGATGGGATGAACACAGTTTTTGAATATTTAGTGGAATATTAGATAAAGACACTCGCATTTCATTATCAAGCATTTTTAAGCATCCACTTCCTATCCATATATCAAAAGCAGGAGCAGCAATGCACTACTGGGAGCTAGCTGCAACAAAAAAAACAGAATTTATGTTTACCTGATAAATTACTTTCTCCAACGGTGTGTCCGGTCCACGGCGTCATCCTTACTTGTGGGATATTCTCTTCCCCAACAGGAAATGGCAAAGAGCCCAGCAAAGCTGGTCACATGATCCCTCCTAGGCTCCGCCTTCCCCAGTCATTCGACCGACGTAAAGGAGGAATATTTGCATAGGAGAAATCATATGATACCGTGGTGACTGTAGTTAGAGAAATTAAATCATCAGACCTGATTAAAAAACCAGGGCGGGCCGTGGACCGGACACACCGTTGGAGAAAGTAATTTATCAGGTAAACATAAATTCTGTTTTCTCCAACATAGGTGTGTCCGGTCCACGGCGTCATCCTTACTTGTGGGAACCAATACCAAAGCTTTAGGACACGGATGAAGGGAGGGAGCAAATCAGGTCACCTAGATGGAAGGCACCACGGTTTGCAAAACCTTTCTCCCAAAAATAGCCTCAGAAGAAGCAAAAGTATCAAATTTGTAAAATTTGGTAAAAGTGTGCAGTGAAGACCAAGTCGCTGCCTTACATATCTGATCAACAGAAGCCTCGTTCTTGAAGGCCCATGTGGAAGCCACAGCCCTAGTGGAATGAGCTGTGATTCTATCAGGAGGCTGCCGTCCGGCAGTCTCATAAGCCAATCTGATGATGCTTTTAAGCCAAAAAGAGAGAGAGGTAGAAGTTGCTTTTTGACCTCTCCTTTTACCAGAATAAACAACAAACAAGGAAGATGTTTGTCTGAAATCCTTTGTAGCCTCTAAATAGAATTTTAGAGCACGAACTACATCCAAATTGTGCAACAAACGTTCCTTCTTTGAAACTGGATTTGGACACAAAGAAGGCACAACTATCTCCTGGTTAATATTTTTGTTAGAAACAACTTTCGGAAGAAAACCAGGTTTAGTACGCAAAACCACCTTATCTGCATGGAACACCAGATAAGGAGGAGAACACTGCAGAGCAGATAACTCTGAAACTCTTCTAGCAGAAGAAATTGCAACCAAAAACAAAACTTTCCAAGATAATAACTTAATATCTACGGAATGTAAGGGTTCAAACGGAACCCCTTGAAGAACTGAAAGAACTAAATTGAGACTCCAAGGAGGAGTCAAAGGTTTGTAAACAGGCTTGATTCTAACCAGAGCCTGAACAAAAGCCTGAACATCTGGCACAGCCGCCAGCTTCTTGTGAAGTAAAACAGATAAAGCAGAAATCTGTCCCTTCAAAGAACTTGCAGATAATCCTTTCTCCAAACCCTCTTGTAGAAAGGATAGAATCTTAGGAATTTTTACCCTGTTCCATGGGAATCCTTTCGATTCGCACCAACAGATATATTTCTTCCATATTTTATGGTAAATTTTCCTAGTTACAGGCTTTCTAGCCTGAATAAGAGTATCAATGACAGAATCTGAGAACCCACGCTTTGATAAAATCAAGCGTTCAATCTCCAAGCAGTGAGTTGGAGTGATGCCAGATTCGGATGTTCGAACGGACCTTGAACAAGAAGGTCCAGTCTCAAAGGTAGCTTCCATGGTGGAGCCGATGACATATTCACCAGGTCTGCATACCAAGTTCTGCGTGGCCACGCAGGAGCTATCAAGATCACCGAAGCCCTCTTGATTGATCCTGGCTACCAGCCTGGGAATGAGAGGAAACGGTGGGAACACATAAGCTAGGTTGAAGGTCCAGGGCGCTACTAGTGCATCTACTAGAGTCGCCTTGGGATCCCTGGATCTGGACCCGTAGCAAGGAACCTTGAAGTTCTGACGAGACGCCATCAGATCCATGTCTGGAATGCCCCATAATTGAGTTATTTGGGCAAAGATTTCCGGATGGAGTTCCCACTCCCCCGGATGGAATGTCTGACGACTCAGAAAATCCGCTTCCCAATTTTCCACTCCTGGGATGTGGATTGCAGACAAGTGGCAGGAGTGAAGCTCCGCCCATTGAATTACTTTGGTCACTTCTTCCATCGCCAGGGAACTCCTTGTTCCCCCCTGATGGTTGATATATGAAACAGTCGTCATGTTGTCTGATTGAAACCTTATGAATTTGGCCTTTGCTAGTTGAGGCCAAGCCTTGAGAGCATTGAATATCGCTCTCAGTTCCAGAATGTTTATCGGGAGAAGAGATTCTTCCCGAGACCATAGACCCTGAGCCTTCAGGTGTTTCCAGACCGCGCCCCAGCCCACCAGGCTGGCGTCGGTCGTTACAATGACCCACTCTGGTCTTCTGAAGCTCATCCCTTGGGACAGGTTGTCCAGGGTCAGCCACCAACGGAGTGAATCTCTGGTCCTCTGATCTACTTGGATCGTCGGGGACAAATCTGTATAATCCCCATTCCACTGTCTGAGCATGCACAGTTGTAATGGTCTTAGATGAATTCGCGCAAAAGGAACTATGTCCATTGCCGCAACCATCAAACCTATTACTTCCATGCACTGCGCTATGGAAGGAAGAAGAACAGAATGAAGTACTTGACAAGAGCTTAGAAGTTTTGATTTTCTGGCTTCTGTCAGAAAAATCTTCATTTCCAAGGAGTCTATTATTGTTCCCAAGAAGGGAACTCTTGTTGACGGGAATAGAGAACTTTTTTCTACGTTCACTTTCCACCCGTGAGATCTGAGAAAGGCTAGGACAATGTCCGTATGAGCCTTTGCTTGTGGTAGAGACGACGCTTGAATCAGTATGTCGTCCAAGTAGGGTACTACTGCAATGCCCCTTGGCCTTAGCACCGCTAGAAGGGACCCTAGTACCTTTGTGAAAATTCTTGGAGCAGTGGCTAGTCCGAATGGAAGTGCCACAAACTGGTAATGCTTGTCCAGAAAGGCGAATCTTAGGAACCGATGATGTTCCTTGTGGATAGGAATATGTAGATACGCATCCTTTAAATCCACCGTGGTCATGAATTGACCTTCCTGGATGGTAGGAAGAATTGTCCGAATGGTTTCCATCTTGAACGATGGGACCTTGAGAAATTTGTTTAGGATCTTGAGATCCAAAATTGGCCTGAATGTTCCCTCTTTTTTGGGAACTATGAACAGATTGGAGTAAAACCCCATCCCTTGTTCTCCTAATGGAACAGGATGAATCACTCCCATTTTTAACAGGTCTTCTACACAATGTAAGAATGCCTGTTTTTTTATGTGGTCTGAAGACAATTGAGACCTGTGGAACCTTCCCCTTGGGGGTAGTTCCTTGAATTCCAGGAGATAACCTTGAGAAACTATTTCTAGCGCCCAAGGATCCTGAACATCTCTTGCCCAAGCCTGAGCGAAGAGAGAGAGTCTGCCCCCCACCAGATCCGGTCCCGGATCGGGGGCCAGCATCTCATGCTGTCTTGGTAGCGGTAGCGGGCTTCTTGGCCTGCTTACCTTTGTTCCAGCCTTGCATCGGTCTCCAGGCTGGCTTGGTTTGAGAAGAATTACCCTCTTGCTTAGAGGATGTAGAATTTGAGGCTGGTCCGTTTCTGCGAAAGGGACGAAAATTTGTTTTATTTTTAGCCTTAAAAGACCTATCCTGAGGAAGGGCGTGGCCCTTTCCCCCAGTGATGTCTGAAATAATCTCTTTCAAGTCAGGGCCAAACAGCGTTTTCCCCTTGAAAGGGATGTTAAGCAATCTGTTCTTGGAGGACACATCCGCTGACCAAGAATTCAGCCAAAGCGCTCTGCGCGCCACAATAGCAAAACCTGAATTTTTCGCCGCTAATCTAGATAATTGCAAAGTGGCGTCTAAGGTAAAAGAGTTAGCCAACTTAAGTGCTTGAACTCTGTCCATAACCTAATCATAAGAGGATGCTTGATTGAGCGACTTTTCTAGTTCCTCGAACCAGAAACACGCTGCTGTAGTGACAGGAACAATGCATGAAATTGGTTGTAGAAGGTAACCTTGCTGAACAAACATCTTTTTAAGCAAACCCTCTAATTTTTTATCCATAGGATCTTTGAAAGCACAACTATCTTCTATAGGGATAGTGGTGCGTTTGTTTAGAGCAGAAACCGCCCCCTCGACCTTGGGGACTGTCTGCCATAAGTCCTTCCTGGGGTCGACCATAGGAAATAATTTCTTAAATATAGGGGGAGGGACAAAAGGTATGCCGGGCCTTTCCCATTCTTTATTTACAATGTCCGCCACCCGCTTGGGTATAGGAAAAGCTTCGGGGGGCACCGGGACCTCTAGGAACCTGTCCATCTTACATAATTTCTCTGGAATGACCAAATTGTCACAATCATCCAGAGTAGATAACACCTCCTTAAGCAGAGCGCGGAGATGTTCCAATTTAAATTTAAATGTAATAACGTCAGGTTCAGCTTGTTGAGAAATTTTTCCTGAATCTGAAATTTCTCCCTCAGACAAAACCTCCCTAGCCCTTTCAGACTGGTGTAAGGGCATGTCAGAACCATTATCATCAGCGTCCTCATGCTCTTCAGTATCTAAAACAGAGCAGTCGCGCTTTCGCTGATAAGTGGGCATTTTGGCTAAAATGTTTTTAATAGAATTATCCATTACAGCCGTTAATTGTTGCATAGTAAGGAGGATTGGCGCACTAGATTCACTAGGGACCTCCTGAGTGGGCAAGACTGGTGTAGACATAGAAGGAGATGATGCAGTACCATGCTTACTCCCCTCACTTAAGGAATCATTTTGGGCAACATTATTATCAGTGGCATCATTGTCCCTACTTTGTTTGTCACATTCATCACATATATTTAAATGGAGAGGAACCTTGGCTTCCGAACATACAGAACATCGTCTATCTGATAGTTCAGACATGTTAATAGGCATAAACTTGATAACAAAGCACAAAAAACGTTTTAAAATAAAACCGTTACTGTCTCTTTAAATTTTAAACTGAACACACTTTTTTACTGAATATACGCAAAAGTATGAAGGAAATGTTCAAAATTCACCACAGTGTCATAAAGCCTTAAAAGTAGTGCACACCAAATTTGAAAGCTTTAACTCTTAAAATAACGGAACCGGAGCCGTTTTTACATTTAACCCCTATACAGTCCCTCAAAAAACTCTGAGCCATCTCCGTGGAGATGTTGCCTGTGCAACGGCAAAGAGAATGACCGGGGAAGGCGGAGCCTAGGAGGGATCATGTGACCAGCTTTGCTGGGCTCTTTGCCATTTCCTGTTGGGGAAGAGAATATCCCACAAGTAAGGATGACGCCGTGGACCGGACACACCTATGTTGGAGAAAAAACACTTTGACTTCTGACTTCAGCTCAGCGTTTAAGCTGCTGCCCTCAGAGCTCTGCGTGTCCGACTGACTACTGTCCATGCCGCAAACACACTGCTGTCCACTCGCTGACTACCTATGCAGTCACAAGCCTATTGAGGAGACTACACATGCAGTCAGGAGCCAATTTTCCCACCAAAGCTGCCAGTGGGAATAGTTTTAGTTCCCACTGAGCTGTGCCAATCGGTTAAGATGATCTGTGACCCACTGCGTAGCAGACAAGCAGAAAGTCAGAACCCCCCCCCCCCCAAAAAAAAAAAATTAATTTAAATTCAAAAAAATTTGTGCTGAAGCAGGGACACACCCACACACTGCTGACGACACACTAATGTGTCACGACACACAGTTTGGAAAGCACTGGTTTAGAGAATAGAACTCTTTTCCATGCCTATTAGAAGATAGGTTAAGAAACTTATGCACATAATACACCTGACTGCAGAGTAGAGGTTATAAATGACGAGTTGTTACCTCCAATACTAGAAACTTTTCCCAGCTGGTTTCCCATTTGTTAACAGCATCAAGCATCTCCTTAGATTTTTCGTAATGCAACTTTATCCTTACAACTTCTTCATCATGCTGACTTAGCATATCTTCCGTGTAGTCATCTGCAACACAAAAGAAAATGCTTTTGAATAAAGTTGCATTCCACAAATGTTCAGCAATATATTGTTTATTAATAAATTAATATGTCTAATGTATATAGTTCTTTAAAAGGGACATTGTATTCAAACTTTTTTTTATTAGTCATGTACATGTGGCTATTTTGAATCGTTCCAAATGCCGAAGATGGTGTCTGCAAGACACATTCGTCTCTTTTCAGAGCTGGATTTATTCTTGTGAAAGTGCAGCACACTAAGATCTTGATTTGTACAGATTGTTTTTTCTTGCACTTTCACAAGAAATCTGGCTCCGAAAATTGCTGAATGAGGCGGCTGCCATATTGAGCATTTGGATTGGCCCGAAATAACCAAATACACATGACTACTATATGTTTGCCCAGACTGTTTCTCTGTCAATATTGAATGGTGACTAATACCTTTCTATAATACATACAGTTTACTTTTAAACAAACTTTTTATATAGAGATATAGACCTAGATTTGGAGTTTGGCGTTAGCCGTGAAAACCAGCGTTAGAGGCTTCTAACGCTGGTTTTAGGCTACCGCCGGTATTTGGAGTCACTCAAAATAGGGTCTAACGCTCACTTTTCAGCCGCAACTTTTCCATACCGCAGATCCCCTTACGTAAATTGCGTATCCTAATGTAACTCCGGTATTTCGAGTCGTTTCTGAAGTGAGCGTTAGACATCTAACGACAAAACTCCAGCCGCAGGAAAAACAGAATTTATGCTTACCTGATAAATTACTTTCTCCAACGGTGTGTCCGGTCCACGGCGTCATCCTTACTTGTGGGATATTCTCTTCCCCAACAGGAAATGGCAAAGAGTCCCAGCAAAGCTGGTCACATGATCCCTCCTAGGCTCCGCCCACCACAGTCATTCGACCGACGGACAGGAGGAAATATATATAGGAGAAACCATATGAAACCGTGGTGACTGTAGTTAGAGAAAATAATTCATCAGACCTGATTAAAAAAACCAGGGCGGGCCGTGGACCGGACACACCGTTGGAGAAAGTAATTTATCAGGTAAGCATAAATTCTGTTTTCTCCAACATTGGTGTGTCCGGTCCACGGCGTCATCCTTACTTGTGGGAACCAATACCAAAGCTTTAAGACACGGATGAAGGGAGGGAGCAAATCAGGTTACCTAAACGGAAGGCACCACAGCTTGCAAAACCTTTCTCCCAAAAATAGCCTCCGAAGAAGCAAAAGTATCAAATTTGTAAAATTTGGCAAAAGTGTGCAGTGAAGACCAAGTCGCTGCCTTACATATCTGGTCAACAGAAGCCTCGTTCTTGAAGGCCCATGTGGAAGCCACAGCCCTAGTGGAGTGAGCTGTGATTCTTTCAGGAGGCTGCCGTCCGGCAGTCTCATAAGCCAATCGGATAATGCTTTTAAGCCAAAAGGAAAGAGGTAGAAGTCGCTTTTTGACCTCTCCTTTTACCAGAACAAACAACAAACAAGGAAGATGTTTGTCTGAAATCTTTAGTAGCCTCTAAATAGAATTTTAGAGCACGGACTACGTCCAAATTGTGTAACAAACGTTCCTTCTTTGAAACTGGATTCGGACACAAAGAAGGTACAACTATCTCCTGGTTAATATTTTTGTTAGAAACAACTTTCGGAAGAAAACCAGGCTTAGTACGCAAAACCACCTTATCTGCATGGAACACCAGATAGGGCGGAGAACACTGCAGAGCAGATAACTCTGAAACTCTTCTAGCAGAAGAAATTGCAACCAAAAACAAAACTTTCCAAGATAGTAACTTAATATCTACGGAATGTAAGGGTTCAAACGGAACCCCTTGAAGAACTGAAAGAACTAGATTTAGACTCCAGGGAGGAGTCAAAGGTCTGTAAACAGGCTTGATCCTAACCAGAGCCTGAACAAATGCTTGAACATCTGGCACGGCTGCCAGTCTTTTGTGAAGTAAAACAGATAAAGCAGAGATCTGTCCCTTTAGAGAACTTGCAGATAATCCTTTCTCCAAACCTTCTTGTAGAAAGGATAGAATCTTAGGAATTCTTATCTTGTTCAATGGGAATCCTTTAGATTCACACCAACAGATATATTTTTTCCATATTTTATGGTAAATTTTTCTAGTTACAGGCTTTCTAGCCTGAATCAGAGTATCTATTACAGAATCTGAAAACCCACGCTTTGATAAAATCAAGCGTTCAATCTCCAAGCCGTCAGTTGGAGGGAAACCAGATTTGGATGTTCGAATGGACCCTGAACAAGAAGGTCCTGTCTCAAAGGTAGCTTCCATGGTGGAGCCGATGACATTCACCAGGTCTGCATACCAAGTCCTGCGTGGCCACGCAGGAGCTATCAAGATCACTGAGGCCCTCTCCTGATTGATCCTGGCTACCAGCCTGGGGATGAGAGGAAACGGTGGGAATACATAAGCTAGGTTGAAGGTCCAAGGTGCTTCTAGTGCATCTACTAGAGTCGCCTTGGGATCCCTGGATCTGGACCCGTAGCAAGGAACCTTGAAGTTCTGACGAGACGCCATCATATCCATGTCTGGAATGCCCCATAATTGAGTTATTTGGGCAAAGATTTCCGGATGGAGTTCCCACTCCCCCGGATGGAATGTCTGACGACTCAGAAAATCCGCTTCCCAATTTTCCACTCCTGGCATGTGGATCGCAGACAAGTGGCAGGAGTGATCCTCCGCCCATTGAATTATCTTGGTCACTTCTTTCATCGCCAGGGAACTCCTTGTTCCCCCCTGATGATTGATATATGCAACGGTCGTCATGTTGTCTGACTGAAACCTTATGAATTTGGCCTTTGCTAGTTGAGGCCAAGCTCTGAGAGCATTGAATATCGCTCTCAGTTCCAGAATGTTTATCGGGAGAAGAGACTCTTCCCGAGACCATAGACCCTGAGCTTTCAGGGATTCCCAGACCGCGCCCCAGCCCACTAGGCTGGCGTCGGTCATGACAATGACCCACTCTGGTCTGCGGAAGCTCATTCCCTGTGACAGATTGTCCAGGGTCAGCCACCAACGGAGTGAATCTCTGGTCTTTTGATCTACTTGAATCGTCGGAGACAAGTCTGTATAATCCCCATTCCACTGTCTGAGCATGCACAGTTGTAATGGTCTTAGATGAATTCGTGCAAAAGGAACTATGTCCATTGTTGCAACCATCAATCCTATTACTTCCATGCACTGCGCTATGGAAGGACGAGAAACAGAATGAAGTACTTGACAAGAGCTTAGAAGTTTTGATTTTCTGACCTCTGTCAGAAAAATCCTCATTTCTAAGGAATCTATTATTGTTCCCAAGAAGGGAACTCTTGTTGACGGGGACAGAGAACTTTTTTCTTTGTTCACCTTCCATCCGTGAGATCTGAGAAAGGCTAGGACGATGTCCGTATGAGCCTTTGCTTTTGACAGGGACGACGCTTGAATCAGGATGTCGTCCAAGTAAGGTACTACTGCAATGCCCCTTGGTCTTAGAACCGCTAGAAGGGACCCTAGAACCTTTGTGAAAATCCTTGGAGCAGTGGCTAATCCGAATGGAAGTGCCACAAACTGGTAATGCTTGTCCAGAAAAGCGAACCTTAGGAACTGATGATGTTCCTTGTGGATAGGAATATGTAGGTATGCATCCTTTAAATCCACGGTAGTCATAAATTGATTTTCCTGGATAGTAGGTAGGATCGTTCGAATAGTTTCCATTTTGAACGATGGTACCCTGAGAAATTTGTTTAGGATCTTTAGATCCAAAATTGGTCTGAATGTTCCCTCTTTTTTGGGAACTATGAACAGATTGGAATAAAATCCCATTCCTTGTTCTCTTATTGGAACTGGATGTATCACTCCCATCTTTAACAGGTCTTCTACACAATGTAAGAATGCCTGTCTCTTTATTTGGTTTGAAGATAATTGAGACCTGTGGAACCTTCCCCTTGGGGGTAGTTCCTTGAATTCCAGGAGATAACCTTGAAAAACTATTTCTAGCGCCCAAGGATCCTGAACATCTCTTGCCCAAGCCTGAGCAAAGAGAGAAAGTCTGCCCCCCACTAGATCCGGTCCCGGATCGGGGGCTAGCCATTCATGCTGTTTTGGTAGCAGTGGTAGGCTTCTTGGCCTGCTTACCCTTGTTCCAGCCTTGCATTGGTTTCCAGGCTGGTTTGGGTTGTGAAGTATTACCCTCTTGCTTAGAGGATACAGAATTAGAGGCTGGTCCGTTTCTGCGAAAGGGACGAAAATTAGGCTTATTTTTAGCCTTAAAAGACCTATCCTGTGGGAGGGCGTGGCCCTTTCCCCCAGTGATGTCTGAAATAATCTCTTTCAAATCAGGTCCAAATAATGTTTTACCTTTGAAAGGAATGTTAAGCAATTTTGTCTTGGAAGACACATCCGCTGACCAAGACTTTAGCCAAAGCGCTCTGCGCGCCACGATAGCAAACCCTGAATTTTTCGCCGCTAATCTAGCTAATTGCAAAGCGGCATCTAAAACAAAAAAGTTAGCCAATTTAAGTGCTTGAACTCTGTCCATAACCTCCTCATACGAAGATTCTTTACTGAGCGACTTTTCTAGTTCTTCGAACCAGAAACACGCTGCCGTAGTGACAGGAACAATGCATGAAATTGGTTGTAGAAGGTAACCTTGCTGTACAAAAATCTTTTTAAGCAAACCCTCTAATTTCTTATCCATAGGATCTTTGAAAGCACAACTATCTTCGATAGGAATAGTAGTGCGTTTGTTTAGAGTAGAAACCGCCCCCTCGACCTTGGGGACTGTCTGCCATAAGTCCTTTCTGGGGTCGACTATAGGAAATAATTTCTTAAATATAGGGGGGGGAACAAAAGGTATGCCGGGCCTTTCCCACTCTTTATTTACTATGTCCGCCACCCGCTTGGGTATAGGAAAAGCGTCGGGGGGCACCGGAATCTCTAGGAACTTGTCCATCTTACATAATTTCTCTGGAATGACCAAATTGTCACAATCATCCAGAGTAGATAACACCTCCTTAAGCAGTGCGCGGAGATGTTCTAATTTAAATTTAAATGTCACAACATCAGGTTCAGCTTGATGAGAAATTTTTCCTGAATCTGAGATTTCTCCATCAGACAAAACCTCCCTCATGGCCCCTTGAGATTGGTGTGAGGGTATGTCAGAACAGTTATCATCAGCGTCCTCTTGCTCTTCAGTGTTTAAAACAGAGCAATCGCGCTTTCTCTGATAAGTAGGCATTTTGGATAAAAGATTTGCTATGGAGTTATCCATTACAGCCGTTAATTGTTGCATGGTAATAAGTATTGGCGCACTAGATGTACTAGGGGCCTCCTGTGTGGGCATAACTGGTGTAGACACAGTAGGGGATGATGTAGTATCATGTTTACTCCCCTCATTTGAGGAATCATCTTGGGCAATATCATTATCTGTGGCATTACTGTCCTTACTTTGTTTGGACACTATGGCACAATTATCACATAAATTTAAATGGGGAGACACATGGGCTTTCATACATATAGAACATAGCTTATCTGATGGTACAGACATGTTAAACAGGCTTAAACTTGTCAACAAAGCACAAAAAACGTTTTAAAATAAAACCGTTACTGTCACTTTAAATTTCAAACTGAAAACACTTTATTACTGAATATGTGAAAAAGTATGAAGGAATTGTTCAAAATTCACCAAAATTTCACCACAGTGTCTTAAAGCATTAAAAGTATTGCACACCAAATTTCAGAGCTTTAACCCTTAAATTACCGGAACCGGAGCCGTTTTCAAATTTAACCCCTATACAGTCCCAGCTATATGCTTTGCTGAGACCCAACCAAGCCCAGAGGGGAATACGATACCAAATGACGCCTTCTAGAAGCTTTTTTAGTGATTCTTAGATCCTCACACATGCATCTGCATGCCTTGCTCTCCAAAAACAACTGTGCAGTAATGACGCGAAAATGAGGCTGAGTCTATAACTAGAAAGGCCCCCAGACTAAAAAAGGTGTCCAACACAGTGCCTGCCGTTTTTTAAACGTTCCCCAAGATTATAATGCCAATTATAAGCTACAATCTGCATAATATGCCCCAATAAAGCAATCGTTTTAGCCCATAAAAATGTCTACCAGTTTTTAAGCCCTTTATTCTTTTATATTTGACTAAGAAAATGGCTTACCGGTCCCCATGAGGGGAAATGACAGCCTTCCAGCATTACATGGTCTTGTTAGAAATATGGCTAGTCATACCTTAAGCAGAAAGGTCTGCTAACTGTTTCCCCCAACTGAAGTTACTTCATCTCAACAGTCCTGTGTGGAAACAGCAATCGATTTTAGTTACTGTCTGCTAAAATCATCTTCCTCTTACAAACAGAAATCTTCATCCTTTTCTGTTTCAGAGTAAATAGTACATACCAGCACTATTTTAAAATAACAAACACTTGATAGAAGAATAAAAACTACATTTAAACACCAAAAAACTCTTAACCATCTCCGTGGAGATGTTGCCTGTGCAACGGCAAAGAGAATGACTGGGGTGGGCGGAGCCTAGGAGGGATCATGTGACCAGCTTTGCTGGGACTCTTTGCCATTTCCTGTTGGGGAAGAGAATATCCCACAAGTAAGGATGACGCCGTGGACCGGACACACCAATGTTGGAGAAAAAGTCAGTAGTTAAGAGCTTTCTGGGCTAACGCCGGTTTATAAAGCTCTTAACTACTGTACTCTAAAGTACACTAACACCCATAAACTACCTATGTACCCCTAAACCGAGGTCCCCCCACATCGCCGACACTCGAATACATTTTTTTAACCCCTAATCTGCCGACCGCAAAGCGCCACCACCTACGTTATCCTTATGTACCCCTAATCTGCTGCCCCTAACACCGCCGACCCCTGTATTATATTTATTAACCCCTAATCTGCCCCCCTCAACGTCGCCTCCACCTGCCTACACTTATTAACCCCTAATCTGCCGAGCGGACCTCAGCGCTACTATAATAAAGTTATTAACCCCTAATCCGCCTCACTAACCCTATCATAAATAGTATTAACCCCTAATCTGCCCTCCCTAACATCGCCGACACCTAACTTCAATTATTAACCCCTAATCTGCTGACCGGAGCTCACCGCTATTCTAATAAATGTATTAACCCCTAAAGCTAAGTCTAACCCTAACACTAACACCCCCCTAAGTTAAATATAATTTAAATCTAACTAAATTAATTATCTCTTATTAAATAAATTATTCCTATTTAAAGCTAAATACTTACCTGTAAAATAAATCCTAATATAGCTACAATATAAATTATAATTACATTGTAGCTATTTTAGGATTAATATTTATTTTACAGGTAACTTTGTATTTATTTTAACCAGGTACAATAGCTATTAAATAGTTAAGAACCATTTAATAGCTAAAATAGTTAATAATTACAAATTTACCTGTAAAAGAAATCCTAACCTAAGTTACAATTAAACCTAACACTATACTATCAATAAATTAATTAAATAAACTACCTACAATTACCTACAATTAACCTAACACTACACTATCAATAAATTAATTACATACAATTCCTACAAATAAATACAATTAAATAAACTTGCTAAAGTACAAAAAATAAAAAAGAACTAAGTTACAAAAAATAAAAAATATTTACAAACATAAGAAAAATATTACAACAATTTTAAACTAATTACACCTACTCTAAGCCCCCTAATAAAATAACAAAGCCCCCCAAAATAAAAAAATGCCCTACCCTATTCTAAATAACTAAAGTTCAAAGCTCTTTTACCTTAACAGCCCTGAACGGGGCCCTTTGCGGGGCATGCCCCAAGAAGTTCAGCCCCCCAACATTACAACCCACCACCCACATACCCCTAATCTAACCCAAACCCCCCTTAAATAAACCTAACACTAAGCCCCTGAAGATCTTCCTACCTTATCTTCACCTCAACGGGTTCAACGATCTGTCCAGAAGAGCTCCTCCGATGTCCTGATCCAAGCCCAAGCGGGGGGCTGAAGAGGTCCATGATCCGGATGAAGTCTTCATCCAAGCGGGAGCTGAAGAGGTCCATGATCCGGATGAAGTCTTCTATCAACGGCATCTTCAATCTTCTTTCTTCCGGATCCATCTTGCAGACCTCCGACGCGGAACATCCTGCTGGCCCGACGGACTAACGACGAATGACGGTTCCTTTAAGGGACGTCATCCAAGATGGCGTCCCTCGAATTCCGATTGGCTGATAGGATTCTATCAGCCAATCGGAATTAAGGTAGGAATATTCTGATTGGCTGATGTTATCAGCCAATCAGAACCAAGTTCAATCCGATTGGCTGATCCAATCAGCCAATCAGATTGAATTTGATTGGCTGATTCTTATTTCTTATTAAAGTTTTATTCTTAATTTTATTCTTAACTTATGCTCTTAACTTATAATAAGTTACCAGTCACCACACGTTTCCGTTAAAACTGTTTTGTCTCAGCCTCACTAGAAAGGCCCAAAAGAAAAATCTGTAACAAAGGTTGTCAAAATTACACGAACTGCACCAGGCCTTTATAGGGAGCGAAAGACAAATTTTACACAAATACAAGGGATGAGTTTAAAAGGGACAGAAAACCCAATTTTTTTCTTAAATGATTCTTATAGAAGATATTATTTTAAACAACTTTCCAATTTATTTCTGTTATCAAATGTTCTTAGTTTTCTTGTTATCCTTTTGTTGAAAAGCAGTAAAGTAAGCTTACGAGTGTGCACGTGTTTGCAGCGCTATATGGCAGCAGTTTTGCAACAATGTTATACATTAGCAACCGCACTAGATGGCAGCACTATTTCCTGTCATGTAGTGCTTCAGGCATGTGCATGCAACCTACCTAGGTATCCCTTCAACAAAGAACATAAGAACAAAGCAAATTTGATAATAGAAGTAAATTGGAAACTTTTTAAAAATTGTATTCTCTTTCTGAATAATGAAAAAAAACATAAATTATGTAAGAACCTGATAAATTCATTTCTTTCATATTAGCAAGAGTCCATGAGCTAGTGACGTATGGGATATACATTCCTACCAGGAGGGGCAAAGTTTCCCAAACCTCAAAATGCCTATAAATACACCCCTCACCACACCCACAATTCAGTTTAACGAATAGCCAAGAAGTGGGGTGATAAAAAAGTGCGAAAGCATATAAAATAAGGAATTGGAATAATTGTGCTTTATACAAAATCATAACCACCACAAAAAAAGGGCGGGCCTCATGGACTCTTGCTAATATGAAAGAAATGAATTTATCAGGTAAGTTCTTACATAAATTATGTTTTCTTTCATGTAATTAGCAAGAGTCCATGAGCTAGTGACGTATGGGATAATGATTACCCAAGATGTGGATCTTTCCACACAAGAGTCACTAGAGAGGGAGGGATAAAATAAAGACAGCCAATTCCTGCTGAAAATAATCCACACCCAAAATAAAGTTTAATGAAAAACATAAGCAGAAGATTCAAACTGAAACCGCTGCCTGAAGTACTTTTCTACCAAAAACAGCTTCAGAAGAAGAAAATACATCAAAATGGTAGAATTTAGTAAAAGTATGCAAAGAGGACCAAGTTGCTGCTTTGCAAATCTGATCAACCGAAGCTTCATTCCTAAACGCCCAGGAAGTAGAAACTGACCAAGTAGAATGAGCTGTAATCCTCTGAGGCGGAGTTTTACCCGACTCAACATAGGCAAGATGAATTAAAGATTTCAACCAAGATGCCAAAGAAATGGCAGAAGCTTTCTGGCCTTTTCTAGCACCGGAAAAAATAACAAATAGACTAGAAGTCTTTCGGAAAGACTTAGTAGCTTCAACATAATATTTCAAAGCTCTAACAACATCCAAAGAATGCAACGATTTCTCCTTAGAATTCTTAGGATTAGGACATAATGAAGGAACCACAATTTCTCTACTAATGTTGTTGGAATTCACAACTTTAGGTAAAAATTCAAAAGAAGTTCGCAACACCGCCTTATCCTGATGAAAAATCAGAAAAGGAGACTCACAAGAAAGAGCAGATAATTCAGAAACTCTTCCGGCAGAAGAGATGGCCAAAAGGAACAAAACTTTCCAAGAAAGTAATTTAATGTCCAATGAATGCATAGGTTCAAACGGAGGAGCTTGAAGAGCTCCCAGAACCAAATTCAAACTCCAAGGAGGAGAAATTGACTTAATGACAGGTTTTATATGAACCAAAGCTTGTACAAAACAATGAATATCAGGAAGAATAGCAATCTTTCTGTGAAAAAGAACAGAAAGAGCAGAGATTTGACCTTTCAAGGAACTTGCGGACAAACCCTTATCTAAACCATCCTGAAGAAACTGTAAAATTCTCGGTATTCTAAAAGAATGCCAAGAAAAATGATGAGAAAGACACCAAGAAATATAAGTCTTCCAGACTCTATAATATATCTCTCTAGATACAGATTTACGAGCCTGTAACATAGTATTAATCACAGAGTCAGAGAAACCTCTTTGACCAAGAATCAAGCGTTCAATCTCCATACCTTTAAATTTAAGGATTTCAGATCCTGATGGAAAAAAGGACCTTGTGACAGAAGGTCTGGTCTTAACGGAAGAGTCCACGGTTGGCAAGAGGCCATCCGGACAAGATCCGCATACCAAAACCTGTGAGGCCATGCCGGAGCTACCAGCAGAACAAACGAGCATTCCTTCAGAATCTTGGAGATTACTCTTGGAAGAAGAACTAGAGGCGGAAAGATATAAGCAGGATGATACTTCCAAGGAAGTGATAATGCATCCACTGCCTCCGCCTGAGGATCCCGGGATCTGGACAGATACCTGGGAAGTTTCTTGTTTAGATGAGACGCCATCAGATCTATTTCTGGAAGTTCCCACATTTGAACAATCTGAAGAAATACCTCTGGGTGAAGAGACCATTCGCCCGGATGCAACGTTTGGCGACTGAGATAATCCGCTTCCCAATTGTCTATACCTGGGATATGAACCGCAGAGATTAGACAGGAGCTGGATTCCGCCCAAACCAAAATTCGAGATACTTCTTTCATAGCCAGAGGACTGTGAGTCCCTCCTTGATGATTGATGTATGCCACAGTTGTGACATTGTCTGTCTGAAAACAAATGAACGATTCTCTCTTCAGAAGAGGCCAAAACTGAAGAGCTCTGAAAATTGCACGGAGTTCCAAAATATTGATCGGTAATCTCACCTCCTGAGATTCCCAAACTCCTTGTGCCGTCAGAGATCCCCACACAGCTCCCCAACCTGTGAGACTTGCATCTGTTGAAATTACAGTCCAGGTCGGAAGCACAAAAGAAGCCCCCTGAATTAAACGATGGTGATCTGTCCACCACGTTAGAGAGTGTCGTACAATCGGTTTTAAAGATATTAATTGAGATATCTTTGTGTAATCCTTGCACCATTGATTCAGCATACAGAGCTGAAGAGGTCGCATGTGAAAACGAGCAAAGGGGATCGCGTCCGATGCAGCAGTCATAAGACCTAGAATTTCCATGCATAAGGCTACCGAAGGGAATGATTGTGACTGAAGGTTTCGACAAGCTGAAATCAATTTTAGACGTCTCTTGTCTATTAAAGACAGGGTCATGGACACTGAATCTATCTGGAAACCCAGAAAAGTTACCCTTGTCTGAGGAATCAATGAACTTTTTGGTAAATTGATCCTCCAACCATGATCTTGAAGAAACAACACAAGTCGATTCGTATGAGATTCTGCTAAATGTAAAGATTGAGCAAGTACCAAGATATCGTCCAAATAAGGAAATACCACAATACCCTGTTCTCTGATTACAGACAGAAGGGCACCGAGAACCTTTGTAAAAATTCTTGGAGCTGTAGCTAGGCCAAACGGCAGAGCCACAAACTGGTAATGCTTGTCCAGAAAAGAGAATCTCAGGAACTGATAATGATAAGGATGAATCGGAATATGCAGATATGCATCCTGTAAATCTATTGTGGACATATAATGCACTTGCTGAACAAAAGGCAAGATAGTCCTTACAGTTACCATCTTGAACGTTGGTATCCTTACATAACGATTCAATATTTTTAGATCCAGAACTGGTCTGAAGGAATTCTCCTTCTTTGGTACAATGAAGAGATTTGAATAAAACCCCATCCCCTGTTCCGGAACTGGAACTGGCATAATTACTCCAGCCAACTCTAGATCTGAAACACAATTCAGAAATGCTTGAGCTTTCACTGGATTTACTGGGACACGGGAAAGAAAAAACAGAATTTATGTTTACCTGATAAATTACTTTCTCCAACGGTGTGTCCGGTCCACGGCGTCATCCTTACTTGTGGGATATTCTCTTCCCCAACAGGAAATGGCAAAGAGCCCAGCAAAGCTGGTCACATGATCCCTCCTAGGCTCCGCCTACCCCAGTCATTCGACCGACGTTAAGGAGGAATATTTGCATAGGAGAAACCATATGGTACCGTGGTGACTGTAGTTAAAGAAAATAAATCATCAGACCTGATTAAAAAAAACCAGGGCGGGCCGTGGACCGGACACACCGTTGGAGAAAGTAATTTATCAGGTAAACATAAATTCTGTTTTCTCCAACATAGGTGTGTCCGGTCCACGGCGTCATCCTTACTTGTGGGAACCAATACCAAAGCTTTAGGACACGGATGAAGGGAGGGAGCAAATCAGGTCACCTAAATGGAAGGCACCACGGCTTGCAAAACCTTTCTCCCAAAAATAGCCTCAGAAGAAGCAAAAGTATCAAACTTGTAAAATTTGGTAAAAGTGTGCAGTGAAGACCAAGTCGCTGCCCTACATATCTGATCAACAGAAGCCTCGTTCTTGAAGGCCCATGTGGAAGCCACAGCCCTAGTGGAATGAGCTGTGATTCTTTCGGGAGGCTGCCGTCCGGCAGTCTCGTAAGCCAATCTGATGATGCTTTTAATCCAAAAAGAGAGAGAGGTAGAAGTTGCTTTTTGACCTCTCCTTTTACCGGAATAAACAACAAACAAGGAAGATGTTTGTCTAAAATCCTTTGTAGCATCTAAATAGAATTTTAGAGCGCGAACAACATCCAAATTGTGCAACAAACGTTCCTTCTTTGAAACTGGTTTCGGACACAGAGAAGGTACGATAATCTCCTGGTTAATGTTTTTGTTAGAAACAACTTTTGGAAGAAAACCAGGTTTAGTACGTAAAACCACCTTATCTGCATGGAACACCAGATAAGGAGGAGAACACTGCAGAGCAGATAATTCTGAAACTCTTCTAGCAGAAGAAATTGCAACTAAAAACAAAACTTTCCAAGATAATAACTTAATATCAACGGAATGCAAGGGTTCAAACGGAACCCCCTGAAGAACTGAAAGAACTAAATTGAGACTCCAAGGAGGAGTCAAAGGTTTGTAAACAGGCTTAATTCTAACCAGAGCCTGAACAAAGGCTTGAACATCTGGCACAGCGGCCAGCTTTTTGTGAAGTAACACAGACAAGGCAGAAATCTGTCCCTTCAGGGAACTTGCAGATAATCCTTTTTCCAATCCTTCTTGAAGGAAGGATAGAATCCTAGGAATCTTAACCTTGTCCCAAGGGAATCCTTTAGATTCACACCAACAGATATATTTTTTCCAAATTTTGTGGTAAATCTTTCTAGTTACAGGCTTTCTGGCCTGAACAAGAGTATCGATAACAGAATCTGAGAACCCTCGCTTCGATAAAATCAAGCGTTCAATCTCCAAGCAGTCAGCTGGAGTGAAACCAGATTCGGATGTTCGAACGGACCCTGAACAAGAAGGTCTCGTCTCAAAGGTAGCTTCCAAGGTGGAGCCGATGACATATTCACCAGATCTGCATACCAAGTCCTGCGTGGCCACGCAGGAGCTATCAAGATCACCGACGCCCTCTCCTGATTGATCCTGGCTACCAGCCTGGGGATGAGAGGAAACGGCGGGAACACATAAGCTAGTTTGAAGGTCCAAGGTGCTACTAGTGCATCCACTAGAGCCGCCTTGGGATCCCTGGATCTGGACCCGTAGCAAGGAACTTTGAAGTTCTGACGAGAGGCCATCAGATCCATGTCTGGAATGCCCCACAGCTGAGTGACTTGGGCAAAGATTTCCGGATGGAGTTCCCACTCCCCCGGATGCAATGTCTGACGACTCAGAAAATCCGCTTCCCAATTTTCCACTCCTGGGATGTGGATAGCAGACAGGTGGCAGGAGTGAGACTCCGCCCATAGAATGATTTTGGTCACTTCTTCCATCGCCAGGGAACTCCTTGTTCCCCCCTGATGGTTGATGTACGCAACAGTTGTCATGTTGTCTGATTGAAACCGTATGAACTTGGCCCTCGCTAGCTGAGGCCAAGCCTTGAGAGCATTGAATATCGCTCTCAGTTCCAGAATATTTATCGGTAGAAGAGATTCGTCCCGAGACCAAAGACCCTGAGCTTTCAGGGATCCCCAGACCGCGCCCCAGCCCATCAGACTGGCGTCGGTCGTGACAATGACCCACTCTGGTCTGCGGAATGTCATCCCTCGTGACAGGTTGTCCAGGGACAGCCACCAACGGAGTGAGTCTCTGGTCCTCTGATTTACTTGTATCTTCGGAGACAAGTCTGTATAGTCCCCATTCCACTGACTGAGCATGCACAGTTGTAATGGTCTTAGATGAATGCGTGCAAAAGGAACTATGTCCATTGCCGCTACCATCAACCCGATCACTTCCATGCACTGAGCTATGGAAGGAAGAGGAACGGAATGAAGTATCCGACAAGAGTCTAGAAGTTTTGTTTTTCTGGCCTCTGTCAGAAAAATCCTCATTTCTAAGGAGTCTATTATTGTTCCCAAGAAGGGAACCCTTGTTGACGGAGATAGAGAACTCTTTTCCACGTTCACTTTCCATCCGTGAGATCTGAGAAAGGCCAGGACAATGTCCGTGTGAGCCTTTGCTTGAGGAAGGGACGACGCTTGAATCAGAATGTCGTCCAAGTAAGGTACTACAGCAATGCCCCTTGGTCTTAGCACAGCTAGAAGGGACCCTAGTACCTTTGTGAAAATCCTTGGAGCAGTGGCTAATCCGAAAGGAAGCGCCACGAACTGGTAATGTTTGTCCAGGAATGCGAACCTCAGGAACCGATGATGTTCCTTGTGGATAGGAATATGTAGATACGCATCCTTTAAATCCACCGTGGTCATGAATTGACCGTCCTGGATGGAAGGAAGAATAGTTCGAATGGTTTCCATCTTGAACGATGGAACCTTGAGAAACTTGTTTAAAATCTTGAGATCTAAGATTGGTCTTAACGTTCCCTCTTTTTTGGGAACTATAAACAGATTGGAGTAGAACCCCATCCCTTGTTCTCTTAATGGAACAGGATGAATCACTCCCATTTTTAACAGGTCTTCTACACAATGTAAGAATGCCTGTCTTTTTATGTGGTCTGAAGACAACTGAGACCTGTGGAACCTCCCCCTTGGGGGAAGTCCCTTGAATTCCAGAAGATAACCTTGGGAGACTATTTCTAGCGCCCAAGGATCCAGAACATCTCTTGCCCAAGCCTGAGCGAAGAGAGAGAGTCTGCCCCCCACCAGATCCGGTCCCGGATCGGGGGCCAACATTTCATGCCGTCTTGGTAGCAGTGGCAGGTTTCTTGGCCTGCTTTCCCTTGTTCCAGCCTTGCATTGGTCTCCAAGCTGGCTTGGCTTGAGAAGTATTACCCTCTTGCTTAGAGGACGTAGCACTTTGGGCTGGTCCGTTTCTACGAAAGGGACGAAAATTAGGTTTATTTTTTGCCTTGAAAGGCCGATCCTGAGGAAGGGCGTGGCCCTTACCCCCAGTGATATCAGAGATAATCTCTTTCAAGTCAGGGCCAAACAGCGTTTTCCCCTTGAAAGGAATGTTAAGTAGCTTGTTCTTGGAAGACGCATCAGCCGACCAAGATTTCAACCAAAGCGCTCTGCGCGCCACAATAGCAAACCCAGAATTCTTAGCCGCTAACCTAGCCAATTGCAAAGTGGCGTCTAGGGTGAAAGAATTAGCCAATTTGAGAGCATTGATTCTGTCCATAATCTCCTCATAAGGAGGAGAATCACTACCGACCGCCTTTATCAGCTCATCGAACCAGAAACATGCGGCTGTAGCGACAGGGACAATGCATGAAATTGGTTGTAGGAGGTAACCCTGCTGAACAAACATCTTTTTAAGCAAACCTTCTAATTTTTTATCCATAGGATCTTTGAAAGCACAACTATCCTCTATGGGTATAGTGGTGCGTTTGTTTAAAGTGGAAACCGCTCCCTCGACCTTGGGGACTGTCTGCCATAAGTCCTTTCTGGGGTCGACCATAGGAAACAATTTTTTAAATATGGGGGGAGGGACGAAAGGAATACCGGGCCTTTCCCATTCTTTATTAACAATGTCCGCCACTCGCTTGGGTATAGGAAAAGCTTCTGGGAGCCCCGGCACCTCTAGGAACTTGTCCATTTTACATAGTTTCTCTGGGATGACCAACTTGTCACAATCATCCAGAGTGGATAATACCTCCTTAAGCAGAATGCGGAGATGTTCCAACTTAAATTTAAATGCAATCACATCAGGTTCAGCTTGTTGAGAAATGTTCCCTGAATCAGTAATTTCTCCCTCAGACAAAACCTCCCTGGCCCCATCAGACTGGGTTAGGGGCCCTTCAGAAACATTATTATCAGCGTCGTCATGCTCTTCAGTATCTAAAACAGAGCAGTCGCGCTTACGCTGATAAGTGTTCATTTTGGCTAAAATGTTTTTGACAGAATTATCCATTACAGCCGTTAATTGTTGCATAGTAAGGAGTATTGGCGCGCTAGATGTACTAGGGGCCTCCTGAGTGGGCAAGACTCGTGTAGACGAAGGAGGGAATGATGCAGTACCATGCTTACTCCCCTCACTTGAGGAATCATCTTGGGCATCATTGTCACATAAATCACATTTATTTAAATGAATAGGAATTCTGGCTTCCCCACATTCAGAACACAGTCTATCTGGCAGTTCAGACATGTTAAACAGGCATAAACTTGATAACAAAGTACAAAAAACGTTTTAAAATAAAACCGTTACTGTCACTTTAAATTTTAAACTGAACACACTTTATTACTGCAATTGCGAAAAAACATGAAGGAATTGTTCAAAATTCACCAAATTTTCACCACAGTGTCTTAAAGCCTTAAAAGTATTGCACACCAAATTTGGAAGCTTTAACCCTTAAAATAACGGAACCGGAGCCGTTTTGAACTTTAACCCCTTTACAGTCCCTGGTATCTGCTTTGCTGAGACCCAACCAAGCCCCAAGGGGAATACGATACCAAATGACGCCTTCAGAAAGTCTTTTCTAAGTATCAGAGCTCCTCTCACATGCGACTGCATGCCATGCCTCTCAAAAACAAGTGCGCAACACCGGCGCGAAAATGAGGCTCTGCCTATGCTTTGGGAAAGCCCCTAAAGAATAAGGTGTCTAAAACAGTGCCTGCCGATATGATTATATCAAAATACCCAGATAAAATGATTCCTCAAGGCTAAATATGTGTTAATAATGAATCGATTTAGCCCAGAAAAAGTCTACAGTCTTAATAAGCCCTTTTTGAAGCCCTTATTTACGATCGTAATAAACATGGCTTACCGGATCCCATAGGGAAAATGACAGCTTCCAGCATTACATCGTCTTGTTAGAATGTGTCATACCTCAAGCAGCAAGAGACTGCTCACTGTTCCCCCAACTGAAGTTAATTGCTCTCAACAGTCCTGTGTGGAACAGCCATGGATTTTAGTGACGGTTGCTAAACTCATTTTCCTCATACAAACAGAAATCTTCATCTCTTTTCTGTTTCTGAGTAAATAGTACATACCAGCACTATTTCAAAATAACAAACTCTTGATTGAATAATAAAAACTACAGTTAAACACTAAAAAACTCTAAGCCATCTCCGTGGAGATGTTGCCTGTACAACGGCAAAGAGAATGACTGGGGTAGGCGGAGCCTAGGAGGGATCATGTGACCAGCTTTGCTGGGCTCTTTGCCATTTCCTGTTGGGGAAGAGAATATCCCACAAGTAAGGATGACGCCGTGGACCGGACACACCTATGTTGGAGAAAATCTCTTTGCAGGAGGTCTCATCTTGAAACCAATTCTGTACCCTTCTGAAACAATGTTCTGAATCCAAAGATTGTGAACAGAATTGAACCAAATTTCTTTGAAAAAATGTAACCTGCCCCCTACCAGCCGAGCTGGAATGAGGGCCGCACCTTCATGTGGACTTAGAAACAGGCTTTGCCTTTCTAGCAGGCTTGGATTTATTCCAGACCGGAGATGGTTTCCAAACTGAAACTGCTCCTGAGGATGAAGGATTAGGCTTTTGTTCTTTGTTGAAACGAAAGGAACGAAAACGATTATTAGCCCTGTTTTTACCCTTAGATTTTTTATCCTGTGGTAAAAAAGTTCCTTTCCCACCAGTAACAGTTGAGATAATAGAATCCAACTGAGAACCAAATAATTTGTTACCCTGGAAAGAAATGGAAAGTAGAGTTGATTTAGAAGCCATATCAGCATTCCAAGTCTTAAGCCATAAAGCTCTTCTAGCTAAAATAGCTAGAGACATAAACCTGACATCAACTCTGATAATATCAAAAATGGCATCACAGATAAAATTATTAGCATGCTGAAGAAGAAGAATATCATGAGAATCATGATCTGTTACTTGTTGCGCTAAAGTTTCCAACCAAAAAGTTGAAGCTGCAGCAACATCAGCCAATGATATAGCAGGTCTAAGAAGATTACCTGAACACAGATAAGCTTTTCTTAGAAAGGATTCAATTTTCCTATCTAAAGGATCCTTAAACGAAGTACCATCTGACGTAGGAATAGTAGTACGTTTAGCAAGGGTAGAAATAGCCCCATCAACTTTAGGGATTTTGTCCCAAAATTCTAATCTGTCAGACGGCACAGGATATAATTGCTTAAAACGTTTAGAAGGAGTAAATGAATTACCCAATTTATCCCATTCTTTGGAAATTACTGCAGAAATAGCATTAGGGACAGGAAAAACTTCTGGAATAACCACAGGAGATTTAAATACCTTATCTAAACGTTTAGAATTAGTATCAAGAGGACCAGAATCCTCTATTTCTAAAGCAATTAGTACTTCTTTAAGTAAAGAACGAATAAATTCCATTTTAAATAAATATGAAGATTTATCAGCATCAATCTCTGAGACAGAATCCTCTGAACCAGAAGAGTCATCAGAATCAGAATGATGATGTTCATTTAAAAATTCATCTGTAGGGAGAGAAGTTTTAAAAGATTTTTTACGTTTACTAGAAGGAGAAATAACAGACATAGCCTTCTTTATGGATTCAGAAACAAAATCTGTTATCAGGAACATTCTGCACCTTAGATGTTGAAGGAACTGCAACAGGCAATGGTACTTTACTAAAGGAAATATTATCTGCATTAACAAGTTTGTCATGACAATTAATACAAACAGCCGGAGGAATAGCTACCAAAAGTTTACAGCAGATATACTTAGCTTTGGTAGATCCAGCACTAGACAGCGATTTTCCTGTAGTATCTTCTGACTCAGATGCAACGTGAGACATCTTGCAATATGTAAGAGAAAAAACAACATATAAAGCAAAATTGATCAAATTCCTTAAATGACAGTTTCAGGAATGGGAAAAAAAGCCAAAGAACAAGCTTCTAGCAACCAGAAGCAATGAAAAAATGAGACTGAAATAATGTGGAGACAAAAGCGACGCCCATATTTTTTAGTGCCAAATCAGACGCCCACATTATTTGGCGCCTAAATGCTTTTGGCGCCAAAAATGACGCCACATCCGGAACGCCAACATTTTTGGCGCAAAATAACGTCAAAAAATGACGCAACTTCCGGCGACACGTATGACGCCGGAAACGGAAAAGATTTTTTTGCGCCAAAAAAGTCTGCGCCAAGAATGACGCAATAAAATGAAGCATTTTCAGCCCCCGCGAGCCTAACAGCCCACAGGGAAAAAAGAGTCAAATTTTTGAAGGTAAGAAAAAAATGATTAATTCAAGTGCATTATCCCAAATATGAAACTGACTGTCTGAAAAATAAGGAATGTTGAACATTCTGAGTCAAGGCAAATAAATGTTTGAATACATATATTTAGAACTTTATAAACAAAGTGCCCAACCATAGCTTAGAGTGTCACAGAAAAGAAGATTTACTTACCCCAGGACACTCATCTACATGTTTGTAGAAAGCCAAACCAGTACTGAAACGAGAATCAGCAGAGGTAATGGTATATATAAGAGTATATCGTCGATCTGAAAAGGGAGGTAAGAGATGAATCTCTACGACCGAAAACAGAGAACCTATGAAATAGACCCCGTAGAAGGAGATCACTGCATTCAAATAGGCAATACTCTCCTCACATCCCTCTGACATTCACTGCACGCTGAGAGGAAAACCGGGCTCCAACTTGCTGCGGAGCGCATATCAACGTAGAATCTAGCACAAACTTACTTCACCACCTCCATCGGAGGCAAAGTTTGTAAAACTGAATTGTGGGTGTGGTGAGGGGTGTATTTATAGGCATTTTGAGGTTTGGGAAACTTTGCCCCTCCTGGTAGGAATGTATATCCCATACGTCACTAGCTCATGGACTCTTGCTAATTACATGAAAGAAATAATGATGGGTTTCATGTCCCTTTAATGTAATTTAACCAATTTATTTGGCTATAGAAAACACCCTAGTTTGTACAACTGCTTTGTTTTACAAACCATTATCTTTTCTATGAGTTTCTTCCTCTTCTACTGTGCTTTCCTATCGCTGCACTGTAAGCAAATTACACATCCTCGGATCACTATCGCAATAAGCTTTTTTTTTTTTTCTCCAATCTTCCTTACTTCCACTTCACTTAAGTGATTGTAAACGTTAATGAATTAAAGGCCAGTATCAAATAATCTTCAAACCAGGGGCACTTTAATTAAAGTTTACAATGAAGCTTATTTTATTTTTTTAAATACTTACCTTTCGTTATGGTAAAGGTAACAGCGATCCTCCACCAGCATCTGTGGCGTTCTTTAGCAGAACGATGACGGATCCGGCTTCCTCCAATCGTTGTGTGTCCCCTTTGGCGTGCAGCTCGTCGAGCAACGCATCAATTGCAAGAAGCCGGATTTGTCATCTATTACATCTGAATCATGAAAGTTTAAATTTGACTTTACTGTCCCTTAACAAAGTGCTTAACTCTGTGGACATGCTACCCAACTTAGGTATGCTCTTTAAAAAGGACAGTCTAGTCAAAAATAAAAACTTTCATGATTCAGAAAGAGCATGCAATTTCAAACAACTTTCCAATGTACTTCTGTTCTCAAATCTGCTTTGTTAAATTGGTATCTTTTATTGAAGAGTAAAATTAGGTAGGGCCATAAGAGTTCAGGAGTGTGCACGTGTCTTTAGTACTCTATGGCAGCAGTGTTTTCCCACACTGTAACAAAGCTAAAAATAAAGTTGCAAAACACTGCTGCCACAGAGTACTAAAGACACGTGCACACTCCTGAATTCTTATGACCCTACCTAATTTTACTCTTTAATAAAAACAAATTATGCTCACCTGATAATTGTCTTCACAGCTGCATTCATTACTTTTGGGAATTCAGAACCTGGCCACCAGGAGGAGGCAAAGACACCCTAGCCAAATGCTTAAATACTCCTCCCATTTCCCTAATCCCCCAGTCATTCTGAAAAAGGGAACACAGAACAGTAGGAGAAATATCAGGGTGAAAAAAGGTGCCAGAACAAAAATTTACTGCCGCCTCAGACAAAATGCAGACGGGAGCTGTGGACTCTTCTTGTCAGAAGAAAATAAAATTATCAGGTAAGCATAATTTATGTTTTTCTTCTTAAACGGGAAGAGTCCACAGCTGCATTAATTCATTTTGTGAAAATACCCAAGCTATAGAGGACACTGAATGCAAACAAAGGGCAGGTACAAAAAGGCAGCCCCTTCGAAAGGCACCACAGCCTGATATTACCGACACCCTACAGAAAAAAAAACTAAAAAACGACAAGGGAAAAAAAAAAACACCGGAAGCCTAGGTAACTGCTCATCAGTTACTCAACCTGCAAAGCCGTGCTAGAGACCACTCAGACCCAGAGTCTGCTGAGCACAAAAGCCTCCGAGGAGCCAGTCTTGCAGCTCTCTACTCCCACGAAAGTACCCCAGGCCTAAAGGATCAAGCCCCGAGAGGGAGAATAGAGAACCATCTAAGAGATCCAAAGGACCATCCAACAAGGGCTCAAAATCAAAACTTCGAGCAAACCCAAGTTTGCCACAAGACCACTGCCCAGGGAAACGAACTCCCAAGAGGACAAGGACCAGAAAGAAGTCCATACTCAGGACCAAAAAACGTCACTATGACGACCAGAGGGCCACCCTCATTCCTGACAGCACCATACCACATATGGTGCTCCAAACAACCACGAGATTCCCATTGCCTCATAGGCATGTAGAACCGTCCGGCTAAAAAGCATAGACAGGATAATTGGCCTAGCAGCCAAAAAGAAGCTCTCCGTGAAAACATAGAGCCACCTAAAAACAAGAACTTGCAATGACCAGTTAGCAAAGCTGACCATAAGCCACCGTGGGACCTCATCCCAGCACGAAGTGCCGAAAATACTCGGCAGCAGCTCCCGTCCAGAAAAATATGGACTTCAAGGAGCGTCCCATCCCAGCAGCAGACGCCAACAGTAGAGAGATGAACATCAAGAGCCCCCCCCCCCACCAAAGGGGAGAACAGACTCCATAAGAGTACATGGTCAACACTGCATAGAGCAGACCAATCTCTGACCTTCACTCCAAGGTAACGGTCTCAGCCCAAAGGCTAGACCTAAGAGAGGAAGTATCAAAACTCTGCCCAGACCTATGGGAGAAAAAGGATGGATCTACGAGGAATCAAAACTCCAGAGTCAAGTTCTGACCACTACAAAAACTGGCATGCTACCATGAGCCATGACAGGAACTTCGTGCTCAGGGCCCAGAACCCCTACACTGCTGCCTTTCATAAAGGAGGAACACTTCCAAAGGGAAAATAGTATTCTGACCAACAGCATCCTAATACCAGAATACAGTTCCATTATCCTGAGTACGCAAAGAAGGGAAAAAACCCTCTGAGGCGAGAAAAACCAAGGCCTTCACGGATACCGAGGTACCTCCAAATCAAGGAGAGCAACGCAAGCACCCATCCCCCACCATAGGTGAGGAGAAGAGGAAGTAAAGAAACGGTAACCACCCTATCAATGGAGGTGAAACCCTTCAGCTCAAATAGCCAGCCCAGTTGATATGACAACTGGAAGTCTACCAGGAAGCATTAGATGCCCCCGAAGACAAGTAGGGACCCGTTAGAGAGACCACAAACTGAAGCCTCAGGTAGCTATTAATCTCCCATGAGAGTCAAAACACCAAGTGCCCTCAAGGGACAAGCGGGAGATCCAACCTTAGGGTTAAGCTGAACCGCCCATGCGGTTCCAGGCAAGAGAGGCATGGTCCTAAGCCAAAGTCCTCAAGAACGGGACTGATCGCAAGATCTAACCAACTGAGGAACCCATAAGCAGCCTCCTATGTTAGGGGTGCACCCAAGACCGAGCCTTCCACCATCTAAAGTCCCTAGACGTAGAGTACCAGCAACAGCCTCAAACAAGTCTGAAAAACTCCTGAACTGGTCTAAGAAAACAGCAATCACATCGATCATAAGGTAATCCTTTGTAGACAGGCTTAACCACCTGATCTACACGCTGGTGTATACAAAATGACCATTTTATTGACCCCAGAAAGGTGAAGGTCTGTATCAGACACCCGACGTCCTAGCACTAGAGCAAACAAGATGCTGAGAAAAGGAATGTGACTGGGCTACAAGAGTCAACATCCGGAAGATACCGAAAGTGAAAACGTAAAATCGGCCACCACCCGGAATACTAGACCTCCCAAGGTCATACACATCTCCAAACCTTAAAGGAATGTGAAACCACGGTTCCAAGTCCACCGGGACCTTTAGAAACCACTATGAGGTTTTAAAAAGTTGGTCACGTATCCCAAACAAATTGAAAAAAAAAAAGAAGACCAGCTTAAATCAGAGTTTACAACCTTCCTCCAGAAGCATTGGATCTACACACTAGGCCTTCATACTTCGTAGTAGGATCCGAGCCCGGAGTCTATATCAATAGGCCAAAGTGACATTCAGAATCTGACAGGATAATAAGCACCACGAGGGTGACATTAACCCAAGGAACAGCAGATAGCGCCTGACCAGTACCTGCCTGGTACAAGAACACTCCAGAACTGTCTAAGGTCCCAGAAAAATCGACCTGAAGGTTCGATAATATGAACTAGAAACATAACTTAGTTCTTAACCAAAAGTGCGCAGCTTCCGAGGAATTGCCCACACGACCACAAAATCGCAAGTATCAGTTCCAGAGAAAGAACGTTCCCAAAACGGAAATATCAAACGTGAGCTTATTAAAACAAAAACACATCCTTTCCGGATCAAAATAAAAAGGCAGCACCCGCGGGTGAACGCCCAAAGAGAAAGGGTACCCCAACGGGACCAGCCGATCAGAGGCCCCATTTACCCAAGCTCAGAACTGGAACCGATACATAAAAGAAAGAAAAAAACTGAGACCTCAAGGAGATTAGCTTCATTCCCAAACGTCTAACCCAGCTTTCCATCCAGCATCTAAGGACGAGGATCCCTTGGCCCACTAGGACTGGAATCCTCCAGCACTGTGAAAACATGCCTTAGTAGGACACGAAGACGTGCCAGCCTATAACGGAAGGCAAAATTATACCTTTCCAGATCGGTAAGCGCCCCGCCCCCGCGGAAGGGGCCCCTTAAGCCTCAAAGGCCAATGCTTACCCAGAAGGCCGAACTGAATCAGGCGATCCCCCGCCGACAGGCCCTGGTTAACAGAACACGGACAGTACCTTAAAAATATTTAATTTGAAAGATATAAATGAGCCAGCGTCATAGATATGGCCATACGGAAACCGTGCCGTAACCTCTGGAGGAAACAAGCCACCCTCCGTTTAAAGGAGTAAAGGCCATAGGGACACCTGCTTGCATAGCAAAGGACGGTTCTGGGATACGCGCCTCACCGGACATGGAATCCTCGGGGGCAGATGGCTCAACGCACTCCAAGTTCCCTGATTTCGGGAGAAGAGAGTACTCTAGAACGGCAATCAGAACATAACTGATGGATAACCAGGGCCATTTCATATTTATTGCAAGACTCATTCTCCGAATTGGAGATATCCGTGTCTATATAAAAAAAAAAAAAAAAAAAAAAAAAAAAAAAATCAGAATCCTCCATAACTTTGGGATTACAAAAATGACAAACCCTAAACGGCACCCTTTTTACACCCCAATGGCTGGGGCACTCACCACCTCCTGTGAACCAGACAACTAACGAGCAGACTCTCTGTCGCCACACAGTCAGAATACGGAAGTGGAAAACAACGTAACCGCACCCGGTCACGAGGCGCACTGTGCAAGTCACAGAAAGAGTGCATAAATCTAAAGAGATTGCGCCAATTGATAAGGCAGTTATGTTCCGAAAAGCCAAGAGCCCAAGTATTACTACACATTAGCAGATAGAACCACATAAACATGATTAAAGTCCCCCCTGTTCAATAACCCCCCCCCCTCAGGAGATATTAACCCATGATTCTTTTAAGATAGAGTCCCAGTGGGACTCTTATCTCATTCGTTAACATTTCATTCACATATCGAAATAAAATGATCTTACCGGAATCTGCGCAGTGGAACAGGAACACGGCCCTTCAAGTGTGACAGATAGTAGCCTCGCTTCTGACATGGACTTGAGTGAATAAAGGCAGGCAGCGAAACTCGTCAACGCTGATTGCCAAGGAGCTGTGTTAATGAGTCGGGATAGTTTAGCAGAAAGACCCTCCCTGCATCTCCAGACCCTAACCATCTATGCTCTCACTGAGAGAGTGACAGGATTATTAAAACTCCAGTCCCATTTCGAAGAGTACTACCCTCCATTCAAACTTCTGACACTTCTCTGCCAACCTGTGACGAAAGGCAAAGAATGACTGGGGGATGAGGGAAGTGGGGGAGGTATTTGAAGCCTTTGGCTGGGGTGTCTTTGCCTCCTCCTGGTGGCCAGGTTCTGAATTCCCAAAAGTAATGAATGCAGCTGTGGACTTTTACCGTTTGATAAGAAAAGATACCAAGAGAACAAAGCAAATTTGATGACAGAAGAAAAATAGAAAGTTGTTTAAAATTGCATGCTCTGAATCATGAAAGTTTAATTTTGACTTTACTGTCCCTTTAAAGTTTCAGAGCTTTAAAAGCACTCTTGGTAAGCTAGCTGAAAGGAAATTTATGCTTACCTGATAAATTTATTTATTTTACGATATGACGAGTCCACGAATTTCATCCTTACTTATGGGATATCGCCTCCTGGTCAGCAGGAGGAGGCAAAGAGCTCCACAGCAGAGCTGCATAAATAGCTCCTCCCTTCCCTCCCAATCCAGGAAGAGAAAGGAAAGTCAAGGAGCAGAGGTGACTTAAGTTTAACAAAAACAAAGACCTGTCTTGAAAAATGACAGGGTGGGCCGTGGACTTGTCATATCGTAAAATAAATAAAATTTATCAGGTAAGCATAAATGTCCTTTTCTTTTACAAGATATGACGAGTCCACGGATTTCATCCTTACTTATGGGATACAATACCAAAGCAATAGGACACGGATGAAAGGGAGGGACAAGACAGGAACCTAAACGGAAGGCGCCACTGCTTGAAGAACCTTTCTCCCAAAAACCGCCTCAGACAAGGCAAAAGTATCAAATTTGGAAAATTTGGAAAAAGTGTGAAGAGACGACCAAGTTGCAGCTTTGCAAATCTGTTGAACAGAAGCATCATTTTTAAAATGCCCATGAGGAAGCCACAGCCCTAGTTGAATGAGCTGTAACTCGTTCAGGAGGCTGCTGTCCAGCAGTCTCATATGCAAAACGGATGATACTCTTTAGCCAAAGAAAAAGAGGTAGCCGTAGATTTCTGACCCCTACGTCTCCCAGAAAAGACAACAAACAATGAAGATGATTGACGAAACTCCTTAGTCGCCTGCAATTAAAACTTCAGGGCACGGACTACGTCCAAGTTATGTAACAGACGCTATTTCCTTGAGGAAGGATTAGGACACAATGAAGGAACAACAATTTCCTAATTAATATTCTTGTTGGAAACAACCTTAGGAAGAAAACCGGGTTTGGTACGCAACACCACCTTATCGGCATGAAAAAACAGAATTTATGCTTACCTGATAAATTACTTTCTCCAACGGTGTGTCCGGTCCACGGCGTCATCCTTACTTGTGGGAATATTCTCTTCCCCAACAGGAAATGGCAAAGAGCACAGCAAAAGCTGCCCATATAGCCCCTCCTCAGGCTCCGCCCCCCAGTCATTCGACCGACGGTTAGGAGAAAAAAAGGAAAAACTATAGGGTGCCGTGGTGACTGTAGTGTATAGAGAAAGAAAATTATCAAACCTGATTAAAAAAACCAGGGCGGGCCGTGGACCGGACACACCGTTTGAGAAAGTAATTTATCAGGTAAGCATAAATTCTGTTTTCTCCAACATTGGTGTGTCCGGTCCACGGCGTCATCCATGACTTGTGGGAACCAATACCAAAGCTTTAGGACACGGATGAAGGGAGGGAGCAAATCAGGTCACCTAAACAGAAGGCACCACGGCTTGCAAAACCTTTCTCCCAAAAATAGCCTCCGAAGAAGCATAAGTATCGAATTTGTAAAATTTGGCAAAAATGTTCAGAGAAGACCAAGTCGCTGCCTTACATATCTGATCAACAGAAGCCTCGTTCTTGAAGGCCCATGTGGAAGCCACAGCCCTAGTAGAGTGAGCTGTGATTCGTTCAGGAGGCTGCCATCCGGCAGTCTCATAAGCCAATCGGATGATGCTTTTCAGCCAGAAAGAAAGAGGTAGCAGTAGCTTTTTGTCCTCTCCTCTTACCAGAGTAAACGACAAACAAAGATGAAGTTTGTCTGAAATCCTTTGCTGCGTCTAAATAGAACTTTAAAGCACGGACCACATCTAAATTGTGTAACAAACGTTCCTTCTTTGAAACTGGATTCGGACACAGAAGGAACAACTATTTCCTGGTTAATATTCTTGTTGGAAACTACTTTTGGAAGAAAACCAGGTTTGGTGCGCAAAACGACCTTATCTGAATGGAACACCAGATAGGGTGGATCACACTGCAAAGCAGATAATTCAGAAACTCTTCTAGCAGAAGAAATAGCAACCAAAAACAGAACTTTCCAAGATAGTAACTTGATATCTATGGAATGTAAAGGTTCAAACGGAACCCCTTGAAGAACTGAAAGAACTAAATTTAAACTCAAAGGAGGGGTCATGGATCTATAAACAGGCTTGATTCTGACCAAAGCCTGTACAAAAGCTTGTACATCTGGCACAGCTGCCAGGCGTTTGTGTAACAAAACAGATAAAGCAGAAATCTGTCCTTTTAGAGAACTCGCTGACAACCCTTTATCCAAACCCTCTTGGAGAAAGGAAAGAATCTTAGGAATTTTAATTTTACTCCAGGAGAATCCCTTGGATTCACACCAACAGATATATTTTTTCCATATTTTATGGTAAATCTTTCTAGTCACAGGCTTTCTGGCTTGGACCAGAGTATCTATCACTGAATTTGAAAACCCACGCTTGGATAAAATCAAACGTTCAATTTCCAAGCAGTCGGCTGCAGAGAAACTAGATTTGGATGTTCGAATGGACCTTGAACTAGAAGATCCTGTCTCAAAGGTAGCTTCCATGGTGGAGCCGATGACATATTCACCAGGTCTGCATACCAAGTCCTGCGTGGCCACGCAGGAGCTATCAGAATCACAGAGGTCTTCTCCTGTTTGATCCTGGCTACGAGCCTGGGAAGGAGAGGAAACGCATAAGCTAGGTTGAACTACCAAGGCGCCACTAATGCATCCACTAGAGTCGCCTTGGGATCCCTGGATCTGGACCCGTAGCAGGGAACTTTGAAGTTCTGATGAGACGCCATCAGATCCATGTCTGGAATGCCCCATAATTGAGTTAACTGGGCAAAGACCTCCGGGTGGAGTTCCCACTCCCCCGGATGAAAAGTCTGACGACTCAAATAATCCGCCTCCCAGTTGTCTACTCCTGGAATGTGAATTGCAGATAGATGGCAGGAGTGATCCTCCGCCCATTTGATAATCTTGGATACCTCTCTCATCGCCAAGGAACTCTTTGTTCCTCCCTGATGGTTGATGTAAGCTACAGTCGCCATGTTGTCCGACTGGAATCTTATGAATCCGGCCTTCGCTAGTTGAGGCCAAGCCCGGAGCGCATTGAATATCGCTCTTAGTTCCAGGATGTTTATCGGGAGAAGAGACTCTTCCCGAGACCAAAGGCCCTGAGCTTTCAGGGAGTCCCAGACCGCGCCCCAGCCTAATAGACTGGCGTCGGTCGTGACAATGACCCACTCTGGTCTGCGGAAACTCATTCCCTGAGACAGGTGATCCTGAGTTAACCACCAACGGAGTGAGTCTCTGGTTACCTGATCTACTTTAATCTGGGGAGACAAGTCTGCATAGTCCCCATTCCACTGATTGAGCATGCACAGTTGTAATGGTCTTAGATGAATTCGAGCAAAAGGAACTATGTCTATTGCTGCAACCATCAATCCTACTACTTCCATGCACTGAGCTATGGAAGGCTGCAGAATAGAGTGAAGAACTTGACAAGCGTTTAGAAGCTTTGACTTTCTGACCTCTGTCAGGAAGATCTTCATTTCTAAATTATCTATTACTGTTCCCAAAAAGGGAACTCTTGTTGACGGAGACAGGGAACTCTTTTCTACGTTCACCTTCCACCCGTGAGATCTGAGAAAGGCTAGAACAATGTCTGTATGAGCCTTTGCTTTTGAAAGACGACGCTTGAATTAGAATGTCGTCTAGATAAGGTGCCCCTGCAATGCCCCTCGGTCTTAGAACCGCTAGAAGGGACCCTAGCACCTTTGTGAAGATTCTGGGAGCAGTGGCTAAACCGAACGGAAGAGCCACAAACTGGTAATGTTTGTCCAGAAAGGCGAACCTTAGGAACTGATGATGATCTTTGTGGATAGGAATATGTAGGTACGCATCCTTTAAATCCACGGTAGTCATATATTGACCCTCCTGGATTGTAGGTAAAATTGTTCGAATGGTTTCTATTTTGAACGATGGAACTTTGAGGAATTTGTTTAGAATTTTTAAATCCAGAATTGGTCTGAAAGTTCCCTCTTTTTTGGGAACTACAAACAGGTTTGAGTAAAACCCCTGACCTTGTTCCGCTGTTGGAACTGGGTGTATCACTCCCATCTTTAATAGGTCTCCTACACAATGTAAGAATGCCTGTCTTTATCTGGTCTGAAAATAAGCGAGACATGTGGAACCTTCCTCTTGGAGGAAGTTCTTTGAATTCTAGAAGATAACCCTGAGAGACTATTTCTAGTGCCCAGGGATCCGGAACATCTCTTGCCCAAGCCTGAGCAAAGAGAGAGTCTGCCACCCACTAGATCCGGTCCCGGATCGGGGGCTACCCTTTCATGCTGTCTTGGTAGCAGCAGCAGGCTTCTTGGCCTGTTTACCCTTGTTCCAGCCTTGCATTGGTTTCCAAGCTGGCTTAGCCTGGGAAGTGTTACCCTCTTGTCTAGAGGCTGCAGAGTTAGAAGACGGTCCGTTCCTGAAATTGCGAAAGGAACGAAAATTAGATTTATTCTTAGCCTTGAAAGGCCTATCCTGTGGGAGGGCATGGCCCTTTCCCCCAGTGATGTCTGAAATAATCTCCTTCAATTCTGGCCCAAAAAGGGTCTTACCTTTGAAAGGAATATTAAGCAGTTTCGTCTTGGAAGATACATCCGCCGACCAAGACTTTAGCCAGAGCGCTCTGCGCGCCACAATTGCAAACCCTGAATTTTTCACCGCTAACCTCGCCAATTGCAAAGCGGCATCTAAAATAAAGGAATTAGCTAACTTAAGTGCGTGAATTCTGTCCATGACTTCCTCATATGGAGTCTCCTTATTGAGCGACTTTTCTAGTTCATCGAACCAAAAACACGCCGCCGTAGTGACAGGAATAATGCACGAAATTGGTTGGAGGAGGAAACCTTGCTGAACAAAAATCTTTTTAAGCAAACCCTCCAATTTTTTATCCATAGGATCTTTGAAAGCACAATTGTCCTCAATGGGAATAGTTGTGCGTTTGGCTAGCGTAGTAACTGCCCCCTCAACCTTAGGGACTGTTTGCCATGCGTCCTTCCTTGGGTCGACCATGGGGAACAGTTTCTTAAATATAGGAGGTGGGACAAAAGGAATGCCTGGTTTCTCCCACTCCTTATTCACTATGTCCGCCACCCTTTTAGGTATCGGAAAGGCATCAGGGTGCACAGGGACCTCTAGGAATTTGTCCATTTTGCACAATTTTTCTGGAATGACCAAAGAGTCACAATCATCCAGAGTAGTTAGTACCTCCTTAAGTAAAGCGCGGAGGTGCTCTAACTTAAATTTAAATGTCACAACATCAGGTTCTGCCTGTTGAGAAACTCTTCCTGAATCAGAAAATTTCTCCCTCCGACAAACCCTCCCTCACTGCCAATTCTGACTGGTGTGAGGGTATGACAGATAAATTATCATCAGCGCACTCTTGCTCTACCACTGTATTTAAAACTGAGCAATCACACTTTCTTTAAAATCCTGGCATTTTGGATAAATTATTAGCTATAGAATTATCCATTACTGCCGTTAATTGTTGCATAGTAACAAGCATTGGCGCGCTAGATGTACTAGGAGTCGCCTGCGCGGGCATAGCTGATATTGACACAGAAGGAGAGGATGATGAACTATCCCCACTACCTTCATTTGAGGAATCATCTTGGGCAACCTTATTAAAAGTGACAGTACTGTCCTTACTTTGTGTGGACGCCATGGCACAATTATCACATACATTTGAAGGGGGGACCACCTTGGCCTCCATACATACAGAACATGTTCTATCTCAAGGTACAGACATGTTAGACAGGCTTACACAGGCTATTAATGCAATAAAACCGTTTTTTAAACAAAACCGTTACTGTCTCTTTAAATGTTAAACAGAGCACACTTTATTTCTGAATGTGTGAAAAACTATGAAGGAAACATCCGATCTTTACCAAATTTGCACCCTAGTGTCTTAATGCCTTAAAAATATTGCACCCCAATTTTCAGGCTTGTAACCCCTTAAATGAGGAAACCGGAGCTGTTTTAACAATTTACAATTTTAAACCCACTACAGTCCCAGCCACAGCGTTTGCTGCGGCTTCACCTGTCCTTGGGGGTTATTTGCCACAGAAATAAGCCTTCCAGGAACGTTTTTAATGGCCACCGGACCCTCTCGCATGAAGCTGCATGCACTGCATCCAAAAGAAACTGCGCAATTAAGGCGCGAAAAAGAGGCTCTGTCTACTAGAGTGAAAGGCCCTTCCTGACTGGGAAAGGTGTCTAAACGACTGCCTGGCGCCTAAAAACGTTACCAATTCTTTTCAAGTTCTAAAAACACTTTAAACCACATATAAATATCGAATAAAGCAATCGATTTAGCCCACAATAGTGTCAACCAGTATATAGCCCATTAATAAGCCTTCATTCTGAGTCTAAGAAAATGGCTTACCGATCCCTAAGAGGGAAAATTACAGTCTTCTAGCATTACAAAGTCTTGTTAGAAAATGGACTAGTCATACCTTGAGCAGAAAAGTCTGCAAACTGTTCCCCCCAACTGAAGTTCTCTGGGCTCAACAGTCCTGCGTGGGAACAGCAATTGATTTTAGTTACTGCTGCTAAAATCATACTCCTCTTTTAAACAGAACTCTTCATCCTTTTCTGTTTTAGAGTAAATAGTACAAACCGGCACTATTTTAAAATAACAAACTCTTGATAGAAGAATAAATAACTACAACTAACACCACATACTCTTCAGAATGACTGGGGGGCGGAGCCTGAGGAGGGGCTATATGGACAGCTTTTGCTGTGCTCTTTGCCATTTCCTGTTGGGGAAGAGAATATTCCCACAAGTAAGGATGACGCCGTGGACCGGACACACCAATGTTGGAGAAATAAGATAAGGAGAGTCACATTGTAATGCTGAAAGCTCAGAGACTCTGCGAGCAGAAGAAATAGCAACCAAAAATAAAAAACTTTCCACGATAATAACTTAATATCTATGGAATGCATAGGTTCAAACGGAGCCCCTTGAAGAACATTAAGCACTAAATTCAAACTCCAAGGAGGAGCAATTGGTCTAAACACAGGCCTAATTCTAGTCAGAGCCTGACAAAAAGATTGAACATCTGGGACATCTGCCAGACGCTTATGTAACAATATAGATAAAGCAGAAATCTGTCCTTTTAAGGAACTTGCTGACAACCCTTTCTCCAATCCCTCTTGGAGAAAAGATAAAATCCTAGGAATCCTAACCTTACTCCATGAGTAGTCCTTGGATTCGCACCAATAAAGATATTTACACCATATCTTATGGTAATTTTTTTTAGTAACAGGCTTGCATGCCTGAATCAAGGTATCAATGACCGAAGCAGAGAACCCTCGCTTAGATAAAATTAAGCGTTCAATCTCCAAGCAGTCAGCTGCAGAGAAATTAGATTCGGATGATGGAAGGGTCCCTGAAGGAGAAGGTCTTGCCTCAATGGAAGCTTCCACGATGGCAGAGATGACATTTCCACCAGATCGGCATACCAAGTCCTGCGAGACCACGCAGGAGCGATGAGAATCACTGAAGCCCTCTCCTGTTTGACTCGAACAATCACCCTGGTAAGGAGAGCAAACTGAGGGAACACATAAGCTAGATTGAACCACCAAGACACTGCCAAGGCATCTATCAGTTCGGCCTGAGGATCCCTGGACCTGGATCCGTACCTCGGGAGCTTGGCATTCTGACGAGATGCCATAAGATCCAGCTCTGGCTTGCCCCATCTGAGAATCAGGTTGGCAAAGACCTCCGTATGGAGTTCCCATTTTCCCGGATGAAATGTCCGTCTACTCAAAAAATCCGCCTCCCAGTTGTCCACTCCTGGGATGTGGATTGCTGACAGATAAGAGTGAGCTTCCGCCCACCGAATTATCTTGGATACTTCTGTCATCGCTAGGGAAATCCTTGTTTCTCCTTGATGATTGATATAAGCCACAATCGTGATCTTGTCCGAATGGAATCTGATAAATTTGGCCGAGGTCAACTAAGGCCAAGCCTGAAGCGCATTGAATATTGCCCTCAGCTCTGCGTGCTAAAATGGCGATCTGAAAGGCAGCATCCGTAACAAAAGAATTACCCAGCTTAAAGGGACAATGAACCCAATTTTTTTTCTTTTGTGATTTAGATAAAAGCAGGCAATTTTAAGCAACTTTCTAATTTACTCCTATTATCAATTTTTCTTTGTTCTCTTGCTGTCTTTATTTGAAAAAGGCATCTATGTTTTTTTTTGGTTAAAAACTATGGACAGCACTTTATTGTTGGATGAATTTATCCACCAATCAGCAAGAACCACCAAGGTTGTTCACCAAAAATGGGCCGGCATCTAAACTTACATTCTTGAATTTCAAATAAAGATACCAAGAGAATGAAGAAAATTTGATAGGAGTAAATTAAAAAGTTGCTTAAAATGTCATGCTCTATCTAAATCACGAAAGAAAAAATTTGGGTTCAGTGTCCCTTTAATGAATGAAAAGTTCACCACACTGAGCTGCTCAGGCAGCCCACAGCAGAAGGCTATTTGCTGTGAGGTGACGTTTACATCTCTTAGCAAACAGCCGTGCGGCCAGCCAGCGCCAAGCCGGATAGCCGCACGGCTATTGGCTAAGAGTTCGAAACGTCGGCCCTCAGCAAAATAGCGTTCTGCCATGGGCTGCCTGAACAGCTCAGTGCGGCGAATGCTTCCAACAAATTAGAGCTTTCAGCATGAAGTATTTTAGACTTCCTGAACGAACGTCTCCTTTATTTGTTCCAATTGTAAATCCTAGTATTTCACAAACACTAGGATTTACAATCACTTTAAATGCATATTCATTAATCACCAGCTAGCTCCCAGTAGTGCGTTGCTGCTCCTGAGCCTATTTAGGCATGATTTTCAAACAAAAAGGTACCAAAAGAACAAAGTAAATTGAAAAGTCTCTTAAAATTGCATGTTTTATCCAGACCACAAAAGTTTAACTTTTGCTTCAATGTCCCTTTAGATGTTTTTTTCAGTACAATGTCCCTTTAAAAAGGAATAAACACCTTGTGATTTAAATAAATATTTAGTTATACGCACTATTGCAATATACTTTGATTATTTTGCTCCTTTTTCATTTAATATAGCTATGAAAAAATTTGGCTTTTTAAATTCAGAATTGAAAAACAATGCCCATTATTCTAGCATAATGATCATGGCTATCCTTGCCAGCTGCAGACCTTAGCCAAGATTGGTTCCTGCAAACTAGGCAAATGATGGGTGGGGTTCAATTATGGAAAACCAACTGCAGTCAAGATGTTAATTTGTTTTAAAACATTTAGGCTGATATATCATTCTATAACAAAACAGAAGTGTCTAATAATGGTTGGATATGCTTAATTGAACTACTGAATGCCTTAAAGGGACAGTCTAGGCCAAAATAAACTTAAAGGGATTATCTATCTTTTAAAACAATAAAAATTCTGGTGTAGACTGTCCCTTTAAAAAGGACAGCAAACATCTAGTAATTACTAGTTAGAACATGTCAAGTACGGAAATTCAGACATTTACTAAAAAGCAATCGTTTTAACAAGAAAATACCTGGTAAATCCAGCTACATAGTTTCTAATTATTTGGATTGCTTTGTGTGAACACACACATATATACATATATATATATATATATACATATATATATATACATATATATATATACATATATATATACATATATATATACATATATATATATACATATACATATATATACACATACATATATATACACATATATACATATATATACACATACATATATATACACATATATACATATATATATATATACATATATATACATATATACATATACACATATACATATACATATACATATACATATATATATATACATATACATATATATATATATATATACACATATATATACACATATATATATACATATATATATACATATACATATATACATATATATACATATATATATATATACATATATATATATACATATATACATATATACATATATATATATATATATTTTTTTTTTTCAAATAATAAAAAGGTATTAACTTTTTTTCATTAAAAGGATCTCTTAAAAGCATAAACCATAGCACAAAAGGAATAAATAACTTACCACTCCAGTAAGGAGCGAATGCATTCCTTTGCTCTGCGCTAAAGCAGCATTTATCCCAGTAAATCTGTATCTCCTCCCTTGCTTTCAGAATAACCATCTTTAGATTTGATTTCTTTAGCTCCTCCAGACGTACAAGTTCCTTATCCCACTAAAAGTATAAGCCACATCATTGACAAATATGAAAATACGAGCAACAGAAATAAAAAAAAACATGTTAATGTCTCTAATATTACATGCCAGTATTAAAAAGGACATCTTGTGCCCCAAGGCAGAGCATGTTGTGATCTGAGAAGTCATTGCAGAAAATGCGGCCTGTCTGCACAAACGACACATGCATTGTTGCTCCACATCAGGTTGCTTTCTTCAAGCAGCGTTGTGCTGCCACATGAAGTGCTGTTTGAAGAGAACAGCACTGTAAAGTGGCAGTGCAGTGATTAAAGTGACAGTCTACACCAGAATTGTTATTGTTTTAAAAGATAGATAATCCCTTTATTACCCATTCCCCAGTTTTGCATAACTAACAGTTATATTAATATTCTTTTAACCTCTGTGATAATCTTGTATCTGAGCCTCTGCAAACTGCCCCTTTATTTCAGTTCTTTTGACAGACTTGCAGTTTAGCCAATCAGTGACTGCTCCCAGATAACTTCACGTGCACGAGCACAGTGTTATCTATACGAAATACGTGAACTAACACCCTCTAGTGGTGAAAAACTTAAAATGCAATCTGAAAAGAGGTGGTCTTCAAGGTCTAAGAAATTAGCATATGAACCTCCTAGGTTAAGCTTTCAACTAAGAATACCAAAAGAACAAAGCAAAATTGGTGATAAAAGTAAATTGGAAAAAACATAATTTATGTAAGAACTTACCTGATAAATTAATTTCATTCATATTGGCAAGAGTCCATGAGCTAGTGACGTATGGGATATACATACCTACCAGGAGGGGCAAAGTTTCCCAAACCTTAAAATACCTATAAATACACCCCTCACCACACCCACAATTCAGTTTAACGAATAGCCAAGAAGTGGGGTGATAAGAAAGGAGCGAAAGCATCAACAAGGAATTGGAATAATTGTGCTTTATACAAAAAAATCATAACCACCACAAAAAGGGTAGGTCTCATGGACTTTTGCAAATATGAAATAAATAAATTTATCAAGTAAGTTCTTACATAAATTATGTTTTCTTTCATGTAATTGGCAAGAGTCCATGAGCTAGTGACGTATGGGATAGCAGATACCCAAGATGTGGATCTTTCCACGCAAGAGTCACTAGAGAGGGAGGGATAAAATAAGACAGCCAATTCCGCTGAAAAATAATCACAACCCAAATCAAAAAGTTTTAATCTTATAATGAAAAAAACTGAAATTATAAGCAGAAGAATCAAACTGAAACAGCTGCCTGAAGTACTTTTCTACCAAAAACTGCTTCAGAAGAAGAAAAAACAAAAATGGTAGAATTTAGTAAAAGTATGCAAAGAAGACCAAGTTGCTGCTTTGCAAATCTGATCAACAGAAGCTTCATTCTTAAAAGCCCAGGAAGTAGAAACTGACCTAGTAGAGAATGAGCTGTAATCCTTTGAGGCGGGATTTACCCGATCCACATAAGCATGATGAATCAAAGACTTTAACCAGAAGCCAAGAAATGGCAGAAGCCTTCTGACCTTTCCTAGAACCAGAAAAGACAACAAATGGACTAGAAGTCTTCCTGAAATCTTTAGTAGCTTCAACATATTTCAAAGCTCTAACTACATCCAAAGAATGTAAAGATCTCTCCAGAGTATTTTTAGGATTAGGACACAAAGAAGGGACAACAATTTCTCTACTAATGTTGTTAGAATTCACAACTTTAGGTAAAAAATTAAATGAAGTACGCAACACTGCCTTATCCTGATGAAAAATCAGAAAAGGAGATTCACAAGAAAGAGCAGATAGCTCAGAAACTCTTCTAGCAGAAGAGATGGCCAAAAGGAATACTTTCCAAGAAAGTAATTTAATATCCAGAGAATGCATAGGTTCAAACGGAGGGGCCTGTAAAGCCCTCAGAACCAAATTAAGATTCCAAAGAGGAGAAAATAGACTTCATGACAGACTTAATACGAACCAAAGCCTGAACAAAACAATGAATATCAGGATGATTAGCAATCTTTCTGTGAAAAAGTACAGAAAGAGCAGAGATTTGTCCTTTCAGACAAACCTTTTTCCAAACCATCCTGAAGAAACTGAAAATTCTGAGTAAATAGTACATACCAGCACCATTTTAAAATAACAAACTCTTGATTGAATAATAAAAACTACAGTTAAACACTAAAAAACTCTAAGCCATCTCCGTGGAGATGTTGCCTGTACAACGGCAAAGAGAATGACTGGGGTAGGCGGAGCCTAGGAGGGATCATGTGACCAGCTTTGCTGGGCTCTTTGCCATTTCCTGTTGGGGAAGAGAATATCCCACAAGTAAGGATGACGCCGTGGACCGGACACACCTATGTTGGAGAAATACTATCTGTGTTTGATAGCTTATCATGACAACACAAACTACAGCCGGAGGAACAGTTACCAAAAGTTTACAACAAATGCACTTAGCTTTGGTAGAACCAACATCAGGTAGCGTCTTTCCAGAAGTAGATTCTGATCCAGGGTCAGGTTGTGACATCTTGCAATATGGAATAGAAAAAACAACATATAAAGCAAAATTATCAAATTCCTTAAATGGCAGTTTCAGGAATGGGAAAAAATGCAAAATAAAACAAGCCTCTAGAAAACCAGAAGCAACTAAAAAGTGAGACTGAAATAATGTGAAAAAAACTGGCGCCAAGTATGACGCCCACATTATTGGCGCCAAGTAAAACGCCCACATATTTTGGCTCCAAGAATGACGCCCATATTTTTTGGCGCCAAAAAAAACGTCCGCAATACACATACGTCAAAAATGACGCAATCACATGAAAACTTCCGGCGCCAACTATGACGCCGGAAATGACATTTTTGCGCCAAGAATGACAATAAATAGAAACTTTTTCTGCACCCGCGAGCCTAACAGCCCGCAATTTTGATAAAAAGTCAATTGAAAATGAAAAATTTTTTAAGGTAAGAAAATATAAATCATATGCATTTTCCCAAAAAAATGAAACTGGCAATCTGAAAGGAGGAATACTGATTATCCTGAATCATGGCAAATATAAGTTTTAACACATATATTTAGAACTTTACATATAAAGTGCCCAACCATAGCTTTGAGTGTCATAAATAGAAATAAGACTTACTTACCCTAAGACACTTATCTACATATAGTAGATAGCCAAACCAGTACTGAAACGAGAATCAGTAGAGGTAATGGTATATAAGGCAAAGTTTGTAAAACTGAATTGTGGGTGTGGTGAGGGGTATATTTATAGGCATTTTAAGGTTTGGGAAACTTTGCCCCTCCTGGTAGGAATGTATATCCCATACGTCACTAGCTCATGGACTCTTGCCAATTACATGAAAGAAACTGCTGCAGTATATTATAAAACTTTCAAATTACTTTCCTCTCAAGCTAATCAATCTATTGCAATTGAGCTGGTGCTTTAGTGTAACGGCCTAATTTAAAATTTAATTTCAAAATGACCTGAGGCCTCTGGGATCTTGACCTTTTAAATATAAAAGGTTTATTGGTGCATTTTAAAACCACGTTGCAAGATACTTTCATTATTTGCCCCCGTTTTCATATAATTTAGCGGTGAAAATTGTGGATTTTCTAAATCTCAGAATCTGAAATGAACACTGCAGACTTCTTAAAGGAATTGTAAATTCAAAATGAATGATTCAAATAGAGCACAGTATTTTACACACCTTTCCAATTTACTTCTATTTTAAGAATTGCTTGATTCTCTTTGTATCTTTTGTTGAAGAGTAAAAATAGGAGCAGCAATGCACTGCCGGAAACTAGGTGAACATGAACACATCAGGTGAGCCAATGACAAGAGAAATGTGTGCATAGCCACCAACCAGGAGCGCATTGATTCTTCAGAGCCTACCTAGGTATGCTAGTCAAATACATGATATGAAGAGAATGAAGCAAATGTGCCAATTGAAGCACATTGGAAAGTTGTTTAAAAAGTAAATTCATGCTTACCTGATAAATTGATTTGGTCTATGGTACAACAAGTCCACGGATTCATCCTTTACTTGTGGGATATTATCCTCCTGCTAACAGGAAGTGGCAAAGAGCACCACAGCTGTCTATATAGCTCCTCCCTTGACTCCATCCCCCAGTCATTCGACCGAAGGTACAGGAAGAAAAAGTAGAAACTAAAAAAGGTGCAGAGGTGACTGAAGTTTAAAATAAAAAAAAAAAAAAAAAAACAATGCTTACCTGATAAATTACTTTCTCTTACGGTGTATCCAATCCACGGATTCATCCTTACTTGTGGGATATTCTCAATCCCTACAGGAAGTGGCAAAGAGAGCACACAGCAAAGCTGTCCATATAGCTCTCCTCAGGCTCCGCCCCCCCAGTCATTCGACCGACGGTTAGGAGAAAAAGGAGAACCATAGGGTGCAGTGGTGACTGTAGTCATTTTAAAAATTAAATTTGAACCTGACTTAATTATCAGGGCGGGCCGTGGACTGTATACACCGTAAGAGAAAGTAATTTATCAGGTAAGCATAAATTCTGTTTTCTCTTACTTGGTGTATCCAGTCCACGGATTCATCCTTACTTGTGGGATACCAATACCAAAGCTTTAGGACACGGATGAAGGGAGGGAACAATTCAGGTAACCTAAACGGAAGGCACCACTGCTTGCAAAACCTCTCTCCCAAAAATAGCCTCCGAATAAGCAAAAGTATTGAATTTGTAAAATTTGGCGAATGTATGCAGTGAAGACCAAGTCGCTGCCTTACAAATCTGTTCAACAGAAGCCTCATTCTTGAAAGCCCATGTGGAAGCCACAGCTCTGGTGGAATGAGCTGTAATTCGTTCAGGAGGCTGCTGACCAGCAGTCTCATAAGCCAATCGGATGATGCTTTTCAGCCAGAAGGAAAGAGGTAGCAGTCGCTTTCTGACCTCTCCTCTTGCCAGAATAGACAACAAACAAGGATGATGTTTGTCTGAAATCTTTAGTTGCTTTTAAATAGAATTTTAAAGCACGAACCACATCAAGATTGTGTAAAAGTCGTTCCTTCTTAGAAACTTGATTAGGACACAGAGAAGGAACAATGATTTCCTGGTTAATATTCTTATTAGAAACCACTTTTGGAAGGAAACCAGGTTTGGTACGCAAAACAACCTTATCTGCATGGAACACCAGATAGGGTGAATTACACTGCAAAGCAGACAATTCAGAAACTCTTCGAGCAGAAGAAATGGCTACAAAAAACAAAACTTTCGAAGATAATAACTTAATATCTATGGAATGCAAAGGTTCAGTTCAAACAGAACCCCTTGAAGAACTGAAAGAACTAAATTTAGACTCCATGGAGGAGCCACAGGCTTGTAAACAGGCTTGATTCTAACTAGGGCCTGTGCAAACACCTGAACGTCTGGTACAGCTGCCAGACGTTTATGTAACAGGATAGACAGAGCAGATATCTGTCCCTTTAAGGAACTAGCCGACAGACCTTTCTCCAATCCTTCTTGGAGAAAACAGAATTTATGTTTACCTGATAAATTACTTTCTCCAACAGTGTGTCCGGTCCACGGCGTCATCCTTACTTGTGGGATATTCTCCTCCCCAACAGGAAATGGCAAAGAGCCCAGCAAAGCTGGTCACATGATCCCTCCTAGGCTCCGCCTTCCCCAGTCATTCGACCGACGTAAAGGAGGAATATTTGCATAGGAGAAATCATATGATACCGTGGTGACTGTAGTTAAAGAAAATAAATTATCAGACCTGATTAAAAAACCAGGGCGGGCCGTGGACCGGACACACCGTTGGAGAAAGTAATTTATCAGGTAAACATAAATTCTGTTTTCTCCAACATAGGTGTGTCCGGTCCACGGCGTCATCCTTACTTGTGGGAACCAATACCAAAGCTTTAGGACACGGATGAAGGGAGGGAGCAAATCAGGTCACCTAAATGGAAGGCACCACGGCTTGCAAAACCTTTCTCCCAAAAATAGCCTCAGAAGAAGCAAAAGTATCAAACTTGTAAAATTTGGTAAAAGTGTGCAGTGAAGACCAAGTCGCTGCCTTACATATCTGATCAACAGAAGCCTCGTTCTTGAAGGCCCATGTGGAAGCCACAGCCCTAGTGGAATGAGCTGTGATTCTTTCAGGAGGCTGCCGTCCGGCAGTCTCATAAGCCAATCTGATGATGCTTTTAATCCAAAAAGAGAGAGAGGTAGAAGTTGCTTTTTGACCTCTCCTAGAAACAACTTTCGGAAGAAAACCAGGTTTAGTACGTAAAACCACCTTATCTGCATGGAACACCAGATAAGGAGAAGAACACTGCAGAGCAGATAATTCTGAAACTCTTCTAGCAGAAGAAATTGCAACCAAAAACAAAACTTTCCAAGATAATAACTTAATATCAACGGAATGTAAGGGTTCAAACGGAACCCCCTGAAGAACTGAAAGAACTAAATTGAGACTCCAAGGAGGAGTCAAAGGTTTGTAAACAGGCTTGATTCTAACCAGAGCCTGAACAAAGGCTTGAACATCTGGCACAGCTGCCAGCTTTTTGTGAAGTAACACAGACAAGGCAGAAATCTGTCCCTTCAAGGAACTTGCAGATAATCCTTTCTCCAATCCTTCTTGAAGAAAGGATAGAATCTTAGGAATTTTTACCTTGTCCCAAGGGAATCCTTTAGATTCACACCAACAGATATATTTTTTCCATATTTTGTGGTAAATTTTTCTAGTTACAGGCTTCCTGGCCTGAACAAGAGTATCAATAACAGAATCTGAGAACCCTCGCTTTGATAAGATCAAGCGTTCAATCTCCAAGCAGTCAGTTGGAGTGAGACCAGATTCGGATGTTCGAACGGACCTTGAACAAGAAGGTCTCGTCTCAAAGGTAGCTTCCATGGTGGAGCCGATGACATTCACCAGGTCTGCATACCAAGTCCTGCGTGGCCACGCAGGAGCTATCAAGATCACCGATGCCCTCTCCTGATTGATCCTGGCTACCAGCCTGGGGATGAGAGGAAACGGCGGGAATACATAAGCTAGTTTGAAGGTCCAAGGTGCTACTAGTGCATCTACTAGAGTCGCCTTGGGATCCCTGGATCTGGACCCGTAGCAAGGAACCTTGAAGTTCTGACGAGAGGCCATCAGATCCATGTCTGGAATGCCCCACAGTTGAGTAATGTGGGCAAAGATTTCCGGATGGAGTTCCCACTCCCCCGGATGTAATGTCTGACGACTCAGAAAATCCGCTTCCCAATTTTCCACTCCTGGGATGTGGATTGCAGACAAGTGGCAGGAGTGAGTCTCCGCCCATTGAATGATTTTGGTCACTTCTTCCATCGCCAGGGAACTCCTTGTTCCCCCCTGATGGTTGATGTACGCAACAGTCGTCATCTTGTCTGATTGAAACCGTATGAACTTGGCCTTTGCTAGCTGAGGCCAAGCCTTGAGAGCATTGAGTATCGCTCTCAGTTCCAGAATATTTATCGGTAGAAAAGATTCTTCCCGAGACCAAAGACCCTGAGCTTTCAGGGGTCCCCAGACCGCGCCCCAGCCCATCAGACTGGCGTCGGTCGTGACAATGACCCACTCTGGTCTGCGGAAGCTCATCCCCTGTGACAGGTTGTCCAGGGACAGCCACCAACGGAGTGAATCTCTGGTCCTCTGATTTACTTGTATCGTCGGAGACAAGTCTGTATAGTCCCCATTCCACTGACTGAGCATGCACAGTTGTAATGGTCTTAGATGAATGCGCGCAAAAGGAACTATGTCCATTGCCGCTACCATCAAACCTATTACTTCCATGCACTGCGCTATGGAAGGAAGAGGAACGGAATGAAGTATTTGACAAGAGTTTAGAAGTTTTGTTTTTCTGGCCTCTGTCAGAAAAATCCTCATTTCTAAGGAGTCTATTATTGTTCCCAAGAAGGGAACCCTCGTTGACGGAGATAGAGAACTCTTTTCTACGTTCACTTTCCATCCGTGAGATCTGAGAAAGGCCAGGACAATGTCCGTGTGAGCCTTTGCTAGAGGAAGGGACGACGCTTGAATCAGAACGTCGTCCAAGTAAGGTACTACTGCAATGCCCCTTGGTCTTAGCACCGCTAGAAGGGACCCTAGTACCTTTATGAAAATCCTTGGAGCAGTGGCTAATCCGAACGGAAGTGCCACGAACTGGTAATGCTTGTCCAGGAATGCGAACCTTAGGAACCGATGATGTTCCTTGTGGATAGGAATATGTAGATACGCATCCTTTAAATCCACCGTGGTCATGAATTGACCTTCCTGGATGGAAGGAAGAATTGTTCGAATGGTTTCCATTTTGAACGATGGAACCTTGAGAAACTTGTTTAGGATCTTGAGATCTAAGATTGGTCTGAACGTTCCCTCTTTTTTGGGAACTACGAACAGATTGGAGTAGAACCCCATCCCTTGTTCTCCTAATGGAACAGGATGAATCACTCCCATTTTTAACAGGTCTTCTACACAATGTAAGAATGCCTGTTTTTTTTTTTATGTGGTCTGAAGACAATTGAGACCTGTGGAACCTCCCCCTTGGGGGAAGCCCTTTGAATTCCAGAAGATAACCTTGGGAGACTATTTCTAGCGCCCAAGGATCCAGAACATCTCTTGCCCAAGCCTGAGCGAAGAGAGAGAGTCTGCCCCCCACCAGATCCGGTCCCGGATCGGGGGCCAACATCTCATGCTGTCTTGGTAGCAGTGGCAGGTTTCTTGGCCTGCTTTCCCTTGTTCCAGCCTTGCATTGGTCTCCAGGCTGGCTTGGCTTGAGAAGTATTACCCTCTTGCTTAGAGGACGTAGCACTTGGGGCTGGTCCGTTTCTACGAAAGGGACGAAAATTAGGTTTATTTTTGGCCTTGAAAGACCTATCCTGAGGAAGGGCGTGGCCCTTGCCCCCAGTGATATCAGAGATAATCTCTTTCAAGTCAGGGCCAAACAGCGTTTTCCCCTTGAAAGGAATGTTAAGCAATTTGTTCTTGGAAGACGCATCCGCTGACCAAGATTTTAACCAAAGCGCTCTGCGCGCCACAATAGCAAACCCAGAATTTTTCGCCGCTAACCTAGCCAATTGCAAAGTGGCGTCTAGGGTGAAAGAATTAGCCAATTTGAGAGCACGGATTCTGTCCATAATTTCCTCATAAGAAGGAGAATTACTAGTGATCGCCTTTTCTAGCTCGTCGAACCAGAAACACGCGGCTGTAGTGACAGGGACAATGCATGAAATTGGTTGTAGAAGGTAACCTTGCTGAACAAACATCTTTTTAAGCAAACCTTCTAATTTTTTATCCATAGGATCTTTGAAAGCACAACTATCTTCTATGGGTATAGTGGTGCGTTTGTTTAGAGTAGAAACCGCCCCCTCGACCTTGGGGACTGTCTGCCATAAGTCCTTTCTGGGGTCGACCATAGGAAACAATTTTTTAAATATGGGGGGAGGGACGAAAGGTATACCGGGCCTTTCCCATTCTTTATTTACAATGTCCGCCACCCGCTTGGGTATAGGAAAAGCTTCGGGGGGCCCCGGGACCTCTAGGAACTTGTCCATTTTACATAGTTTCTCTGGGATGACCAAATTCTCACAATCATCCAGAGTGGATAACACCTCCTTAAGCAGAGCGCGGAGATGTTCCAACTTAAATTTAAATGTAATCACATCAGGTTCAGCTTGTTGAGAAATTTTCCCTGAATCTGAAATTTCTCCCTCAGACAAAACCTCCCTGGCCCCCTCAGACTGGTGTAGGGGCCCTTCAGAAACAATATCATCAGCGTCCTCATGCTCTTCAGTATTTTCTAAAACAGAGCAGTCGCGCTTTCGCTGATAAGTGGGCATTTTGGCTAAAATGTTTTTGATAGAATTATCCATTACAGCCGTTAATTGTTGCATAGTAAGGAGTATTGGCGCGCTAGATGTACTAGGGGCCTCTTGTGTGGGCAAGACTGGTGTAGACGAAGGAGGGGATGATGCAGTACCATGCTTACTCCCCTCACTTGAGGAATCATCTTGGGCATCATTTTCTCTAAATTTTGTGTCACATAAATCACATCTATTTAAATGAGAAGGGACCTTGGCTTCCCCACATTCAGAACACAGTCTATCTGGCAGTTCAGACATGTTAAACAGGCATAAACTTGATAAAGTACAAAAAACGTTTTAAAATAAAACCGTTACTGTCACTTTAAATTTTAAACTGAACACACTTTATTACTGCAATTGCGAAAAAGTATGAAGGAATTGTTCAAAATTCACCAAAATTTCACCACAGTGTCTTAAAGCCTTAAAAGTATTGCAACCCTTAAAATAACGGAACCGGAGCCGTTTTTATATTTAACCCCTTTACAGTCCCTGGTATCTGCTTTGCTGAGACCCAACCAAGCCCAAAGGGGAATACGATACCAAATGACGCCTTCAGAAAGTCTTTTCTATGTATCAGAGCTCCTCACACATGCATCTGCATGTCATGCTTCTCAAAAACAAGTGCGCAATACAGGCGCGAAAATGAGACTCTGCCTATGATTAGGGAAAGCCCCTAGAGAATAAGGTGTCCAATACAGTGCCTGCCGGTTATTTTACAAAATTCCCAAGCTTAAAATAATTCCTCAAGGCTATGGAGTATAAAATATGTTTATATATAAATCGATTTAGCCCAGAAAATGTCTACAGTCTTAAAAAGCCCTTGTGAAGCCCTTATTTACTGTCTGTAATAAAATGGCTTACCGGATCCCATAGGGAAAATGACAGCTTCCAGCATTACATCGTCTTGTTAGAATGTGTCATACCTCAAGCAGCAAAAGTCTGCTCACTGTTCCCCCAACTGAAGTTAATTCCTCTCAACAGTCCTGTGTGGAACAGCCATCGATTTTAGTAACGGTTGCTAAAATCATTTTCCTCTTACAAACAGAAATCTTCATCTCTTTTCTGTTTCAGAGTAAATAGTACATACCAGCACTATATTAAAATAAACTCTTGATTGAATAATAAAAACTACAGTTAAACACTAAAAAACTCTAAGCCATCTCCGTGGAGATGTTGCCTGTACAACGGCAAAGAGAATGACTGGGGAAGGCGGAGCCTAGGAGGGATCATGTGACCAGCTTTGCTGGGCTCTTTGCCATTTCCTGTTGGGGAGGAGAATATCCCACAAGTAAGGATGACGCCGTGGACCGGACACACCTATGTTGGAGAAAAGACAATATCCTTGGAATCCTAACCTTACTCCACGAGTAACCCTTGGATTCACACCAACAAAGATATTTCCGCCATATCTTATGGTAAATTTTCCTGGTGACAGGCTTTCTGGCCTGTATCAGAGTATCTATAACTGATTCAGAGAAACCACGCCTAGCTAGAATTAAGCGTTCAATCTCCAAGCAGTCAGTTGCAGAGAAACTAGATTTGGATGCTTGAAAGGACCTTGAATTAGAAGATCCTGCCTCGATGGCAGTTTCCATGGTGGGACCGATGACATGTCCACTAGGTCTGCATACCAATTACCGAAGCCTTCTCCTGTTTGATTCTGGCTACTAGTCGAGGGAGAAGAGGAAACGGTGGAAAGACATAAGCTAGACTGAATGACCAAGGCGCTATTAATGCATCTATCAATGCCGCCTTGGGATCCCTGGATCTGGATCCGTAAAGGGGAAGTTTGGTGTTCTGACGGGACGCCATCAGATCCAATTCTGGAATGCCCCATAGCTGCGTCAGCAGAGCAAAAAACCTCCGGGTGGAGTTCCCACTCCCCCGGATGGAAAGTCTGACGACTTAGAAAATCCGTCTCCCAGTTGTCTACCCCTGGGATGTGAATTGCAGATAGATGGCAGGAGTGATCCTCCGCCCATTTGATGATCTTGGATACTTCCTTCATCGCTAGGGAACTCTTTGTTCCTCCCTGATGATTGATGTACGCTACGGTCGTGATGTTGTCCGACTGAAATCTGATGAATTTGGCCTCCGCTAGTTGAGGCCACGCCTGGAGCGTATTGAATATCGCTCTCAGTTCCAAAATGTTTATCGGGAGAAGAGATTCTTCCCGAGACCATAGACCCTGAGCCTTCAGGGAGTCCCAGACCGCACCCCAGCCTAACAGACTGGCATCGGTCGTGACAATGATCCACTCCGGTCTGCGGAAACTCATTCCCTGAGACAGATGATCTTGAGACAACAACCAGAAAAGCGAGTCTCTGGTTTACTGGTCCATTTGTATTTGAGGAGACAAATCTGCGTAATCCCCATTCCACTATTTGAGCATGCACAGTTGCAGTGGTCTGAGATGAATTCAGGCAAAAGGGACTACGTCCATTGCCGCAACCATTAAACCAATTACCTCCATGCACTGAGCCACAGAAGGCCGAGGAATGGAATGAAGAACTCGGCAAGTATTCAAAAGTTTTGACTTCCTGACCTCTGTCAGAAAGATTTTCATTTCTACCAAGTCTATTAGTGTTCCCAGGAAGGGAACCCTTGTGAGCGGGGACAGAGAACTTTTCTACGTTCACCTTCCACCTGTGAGACATTAGAAAGGCCAGAACAATGTCCGTATGAGCCTTGGCTCTGTGAAAAGACGACGCCTGTATTAAGATGTCGTCTAGGTAGGGTGCTACTGCAATGCCCCGCGGTCTTAGTACCGCTAGAAGGGACCCTAGCACCTTTGTGAAAATTCTGGGAGCGGTGGCCAACCCGAAAGGAAGGGCCACGAACTGGTATTGTTTGTCCAGAAAGGCGAACCTTAGGAACTGATGGTGATGTTTGTGGATAGGAATATGTAGATTCGCATCCTTAAGATCCACGGTAGTCATATATTGACCTTCCTGGATCATCGGCAAGATTGTCCGAATGGTTTCCATCTTTAAAGACGGAACTCTGAGGAATTTGTTTAGAATTTTTAGATCCAGGATTGGCCTGAAAGTTCCTTCTTTTTTGGGAACTACGAACAGGTTTGAGTAAAAGCCCAGTCCTTGTTCTGCAATTGGAACTGGGTGTATCACTCCCATTTTTAGAAGATCTTCTACACAGCGTAAGAACGCCTGTTTCTTTGTTTGGTCTGAAGACAAACGAGAAATGTGGAACCTTCCCCTTGGGGGAGAATCCTTGAATTCTAGAAGGTACCCCTGAGCAACTATTTCTAATGCCCAGGGATCCGGAAAGTCTCTTGCCCAAGCAAAGAGAGAAAGTCTGCCCCCTACCAGATCCGATCCCGGATCGGGGGCTACCCCTTCTTGCTGTCTTGGTAGCAGGAGCAGGCTTCTTGGCCTGTTTACCCTTATTCCAGCCCTGTAAGGGTTTCCAGGTTGCTTTGGGCTGGGAAGAGTTATCTTGCTTCGCGGCAGCGGAGGTTGCAGCAGGTCCACTCCTGAAGTTGCGAAAGGAGCGAAAATTAGCCTTGTTTTTGGCCTTAAACGGCCTATCTTGTGGAAGGGCATGGCCTTTGCCCCCAGTGATATCTGAAATAATTTTTTTCAGCTCTGGGCCGAATAGGGTTTTCCCCTTGAAGGGAATGTTTAACAGTTTCGTTTTGGACGACACATCCGCCGACCACGATTTGAGCCAAAGCGCTCTTCGTGCCATGATGGCAAAACCTGAGTTTTTAGTTTAGCTAATTGGAGAGCGGAATCAGTGATAAAAGAATTAGCCAGCTTTAGAGCATGAATTCTATCCATAACCTCATCGTATGAAGTCTCCCTCTGGAGCGACTCCTCCAGGGCCTCGAACCAAAAAGCTGCTGCAGTAGTTACCGGAATAATGCAGGCAATTGGTTGAAGAAGAAAACCTTCCTGAACAAAAATTTTCTTCAGCAATCCTTCCAATTTTTTATCCATAGGATCTTTGAAAGCACAACTGTCCTCTATTGGTATAGTTGTACGCTTAGCAAGTGTTGAAACAGCCCCCTCTACCTTAGGGACCGTCTGCCACTCGTCCCGCCTGGGGTCGTTTATGGGGAACATTTTCTTAAAGATAGGGGGGGGGGAACAAAGGACACACCTGGTCTCTCCCACTCCCTAGTCACAATATCCGCCACCCTCTTCGGGATCGGAAATGCCTCAGTGTATACGGGGACCTCTAAAAACCTGTCCATCTTACACAATTTTTCTGGGACCACCATGGGGTCACAATCATCCAGCGTAGCTAAAACCTCCTTAAGCAGGACGTGGAGGTGTTCCAGCTTAAATTTAAACGCTAAGGAATCTGACTCTGCCCGCTGAGAAACTTTTCCTGTGTCAGAAATTTCTCCCTCAGACAGACCGTCCCTCACTGCTACTTCTGAGTTTTGTGAGGGTACTACAGATAATTCATCCAAAGCTTCTGATTGCTCATCCTCTGTATTTAAAACTGAGCTATTGCGCTTTTTTGGAAAAACTGGCAGTTTGGCTAAAAATGCTGCAAGGGAATTATCCATTACTGCTGCTAATTGTTGTAAAGTAATAGGGGCCAATGCGCTAGAGGTACTAGGCATCGCTTGAGCGGGCATAACTGGTGTCGACACATGGGGAGAGGAAGGAGGACTATCCTCATTACCCTCTTAAGGAATCATCCTGGGCTACATTTTTAAGTGTCACTGGATGGTCTTTAAAATGCTTAGATGTTTTAGCACACTTTATACACAGGAAATGAGGGCAGTTTGAGGTTTGCTCCACAAATGTTATTTACAACTGTTGTATTGAGTGATACAGAATTGTGTACAATTTCTATTTTTTTTATTTATTTTATTTTCTCTTTATAAGCTTAACTGAGCAAACTGATTTATGTGTAAATGTTTGACCCTCAATAAAAATTATTAAAAAAAAAAAAAAAAAAAAAAGCCTCCGAAGAAGCTAAAGTATCAAATTTGAAAAATTTGGAAAAGGTATGAAGCAAAGAACAAGTCGCAGCCTTAAAAATCTGTTCAACAGAAGCATCATTTTTAAAAACCCATGTGGAAGCCACCGCTCTATTAGAGTGAGCTGTAATTCTTTCAGTAGGCTGCTGTCCAGCAGTCTCGTATGCCAAATGAATGATACTTTTCAGCCAAAAAGAAAGAGGTAGCCGTAGCTTTTTGACCTCTACGCTTTCCAGAATAGACAACAAACAAAGAAGATGTTTGACAGAAATCTTTGGTCGCTTGCAAGTAAAACTTCAAAGCACAAACCACGTCCAAGTTGTGCAACAGACGCTCCTTCTTAGAGGAAGGATTAGGACACCGGGAAGGAACAACCATTTCCTGATTAATATTCTTATTAGTAACAACCTTAGGAAGGAATCCAGATTTGGTACGCAAAACCACCTTATCAGTATGGAAAACAAGATAAGGCGAGTCGCATTGTAATGCAGATAGTTCAGAAACTCTTCAAGCCGAAGAGATACCAACTAAAAACAGAACTTTCCAAGATAGAAGCTTAATATCTATGGAATGCATAGGTTCAAACAGAACCCCTTGAAGAACTTTAAGAACTAAATTCAAACTCCATGGCGGAGCAACAGGTTTAAACACATGCTTGATTCTAACTAAAGCCTGACAGAACGACTGAACGTCTGGAACATCTGTCAGACGCTTGTGCAGTAAAATTGATAAAGCAGATATCTGTCCCTTTAGAGAACTAGCTGATAGCCCCTTCTCCAATCCTTCTTGGAAAAGGACAAAATCCTAGGAATCCTGATCTTACTCCATGAGTAGCCTTTGGATTCGCACCAACAAAAGATATTTACGCCATATCTTATGATAAATTTTCATAGTGACAGGCTTTCGAGCCTGAATCAAGGTATCTAGGACAGACTCAGAGAATCCCCACTTTGATAAAATCAAGCGTTCAATCTCCAGGCAGTCAGCCGCAGAGAAACTAGATTTGGATGCTGGAACGGACCTTGAATCAGAAGGTCCTGTCTCAGTGGCAGAGTCCATGGTGGAAGAGATGACCTGTCCACCAGGTCTGCATGCCAAGTCCTGCGTGGCCACGCAGGTGCTATCAAAATCACTGAAGCTCTCTCCTGTTTGATTCTGGCAATCAACCAAGGAAGGAGAGGAAATGGTGGAAACACATAAGCCAGGCTGAACGAGCAAGGTACTGCTAGAGCATCTATCAGTACAGCTCGAGTATCCCTGGGCCCGTAACAAGGAAGTTTGGCATTCTGACAAGATGCCATCAGATCCAATTCTGGTGTGCCCCATTGATGAATCACTTGTGCAATAGTTCCCACTCCCTCTGATGAAAAGTCTGATGACTTAAAAATTCAGCTTCCCAGTTCTCCACTCCTGGGATATAGATTGCTGATAGATGGCAAGAGTGAGTCTCTGCCCATCAAATTATTTTGGTAACCTCTATCATCGCTAGAGAACTCTTTGTTCCCCCCTGATGATTGATATATGCTACAGTCGTGATATTGTCCGACTGGAATCTTCTGAATCTGGCCTGAAGCGCGTTGAATATCGCTCTCAGTTCTAGAATATTTATCAGGAGGAGAGCCTCCTCCTGAGTCCACAAACCCTGTGCTTTCAGGGAACTGCAAACTGCACCCTAGCCTAATAGGCTGGCGTCCGTCGTCACTATGACCCATGCTGGCCTGGGGAAACATTCCCTGGGACAGATGATCTAGTGACAACCACCAAAGAAGAGAGTTTCTGGAATTTGGATTATGCAGATTTATCTCCTCAGATAAATCTGGATCTAGAGACCACTGTTTAAGCATGCATAGTTGCAGTGGTCTGAGAAGCAAGCGAGCAAACTGAACTATGTCCATTGCCGCTACCATTAGTCCGATTACCTCCATACACTGAGCCACTGACGGCCGAGGAATGGAATGAAGAGCTTGGCAGGTGGTTAAAATCTTTGATTCCCTGACCTCCGTCAGAAAAATTTTCATGTCCACCGAATCTATCAGAGTTCCCAGGAATGGAACTCTTGTGAGGGGGATAAGTGAACTCTTTTTTTTAAGTTTCACCTTCCACCCGTGAGATCTTAGAAAAGCCAACACGATGTCCGTGAGAGATTTGGCTTGCTTGGCCAGAAAGGCAAACCTGAGGAACTGGTGATCTTTGTGGATAGGGATGTGCAGATACGCATCCTTTAAATCCACGGTGGTCATTATTTACCCTCCTGGATCATTGGTAAGATAGTCCGAATGGTCTCCATCTTGAAGGATGGGACTCTGAGGAATTTGTTTAGGATCTTGAGATCTAAAATTGGTCTGAAGGTTCCCTCTTTTTTGGGAACCCCAAACAGATTGGAGTAAAACCCCTGCCCCTGTTCTGTTTCGGAACTGGGCAGATCACTCCCATGGTATATAGGTCTTCTACACAGCGTAAAAACACCTCTCTTTTTGTTTGGTTTACAGACAACTGAGAAAGATGGAATCTCCGCCTTGGAGGAGAATCTTTGAAACCTAGAAGATACCCCATGGTTACGATTTCTAAAGCCCAGACGTCATGAACGTCTCTTGCCCAAACCTGAGCAAAGAGAGAAAGTCTACCCCCTAATAGATCCGGTCCCGGATCGGGGGCTACCCCTTCATGCTGTCTTGGTGGCAGCAGTGGGCTTCTTGGCCTGTTTACCTTTGTTCCAAGTCTGGTTATGTCATATCACAGTAATTCTCTTTCTATACTTCATGATTTCCACATTTGACTGTCCCTTTAAACATATCACATGACCGTTATGCCTTTATAAGCCCTCCTCTCTAATTCAACTGTGCTTGGTAATTTGATTCGCATGAGGAGTGAACATAACTTTCAAGAAGCTCTCTCTATTTCATTAAGTGTTTGCTAACCTTCAATCTGCAAAGTTCTTTTCAGTTACAGGACACCATTCTTTGTTCAGCAACGCTAACTGACATACAGCGTGTCTGCAGTAGTTCGGCGTCTGACGTCATCAGCACTCCGGGAGTCTGTCGCAGCTCCTCTCTTTTGTCGGATTCAACTCTGCTTCTCAGGACAACATATTCGCCAGCTAGCAAAGACTCCACAAGTACACGCTGGTCATGAAGTTATGGGTATCGTACTTTACATAAAGTTGTTGCCGTAGTAATGCTAATATCATATTATTCCAAAGACTGCATATACTAACAAATCAATCCTCTACATTTACGTTACTACTGGAAAGTTTGCATGCTTAAACCCTGGTTATTTCTGCATACAATATAAAGCTATAACAATCCTGCTGTTTTTATAAATAAGTTTGCATATGAACTATACTACCCTAAACATTCAAGTTTTGTATCTGAGTGATATGCTACATTCCATATGAAGAGTTACTAACTGAGCTTCTATTACATAAAGTTGATATTATTTCACATTCTCCAAAGAGATTATCTATTATTTAGCAACTTGCTATTATATTAATTTGGAGAGTATTAGCACATACATAGTATTAAACTTTTTACACATTGTTGTGCATATCTCCTGTAACTAAAGTTAGTTGTAATTTACTTTTGACCTAAACAGGTCACCCTCAGTCAATGAGCAAAATAAGGTTCCTAGTTTATCAAGGTACCTAGGTTTGGTGTGAGACTGAGTGGAGTAGATACAACTGGGTTCTCATTAATCATATAATAAATCCTCACAGGTTAGGTCTCCAGACTGACTTGGATTGAGCAAAATTCCCCTCTTGAGCAGGGGAAGAGGTAGGAGGGACCACCTTTGAAGCTTCGAAAGGAACGAAAATTATTTTGTTTGGTCCTCATCTTATTTGTCTTATCCTGAGGAAGGGCATGGCCTTTTCCTCCAGTGATGTCTGAAATGATCTTTCAGTTCAGGCCCGAATAGGGTCTTACCCTTGAAAGGGATGACTAAAAGCTTAGATTTTGATGACACATCAGCAGACCAGGACTTAAGCCATAACGCTCTATGCGCTAAAATGGCAAAACCTGAATTCTTTGCCGCTAATTTAGCCAGTTGAAAATCGGCATCTGTAATGAAAGAATTAGCTAGCTTGAGAGCCCTAATTCTATCCAGAATATCATCTAATGGAGTCTCAACCTGAAGAGCATCCTCCAGAACCTCGAACCAAGAAGCAGCTGCAGTAGTTACAGGAACAATGCACGCTATAGGTTGCAGAAGAAAACCCTGATGAATAAATATTTTCTTTAGGAGACCCTCTAATTCTTTATCCATAGGATCTTTGAAAGCACAACTGTCCTCAATAGGTATAGTTGTACGCTTAGCCAGGGTAGAAATCGCTCCCTCCACCTTAGGGACCGTCTGCCACGAATCCCGCATGGTGTCGGATATGGGAAACATTCTTAAAAGTAGGAGGGGGAGAAAACGGAATACCTGGTCTATCCCACTCCTTAGTGACAATGTCCGAAATACTCTTAGGGACCGGAAAAACATCAGTGTAGGCAGGAACCTCTAGATATCTGTCCATTTGACACAATTTCTCTGGAACTACAATAGGGTCACAATCATCCAGAGTCGCTAAAATCTCCCCGAGCAACAGGCGGAGGTGTTCTAGTTTAAATTTAAAAGCCGTCATATCCGAGTCTGTCTGAGGGAACATATTTCCCGAATCAGACATCTCTCCCTCAGAAAGCAAATCCCTCACCCCCAACTCAGAACATTGTGAGGGTACATCGGATATGACTAATAAAGTGCAGAGGGCTCAGCATTTACTCTCACACCAGACCTACTGTGCTTCCCCTGCAACCCAGGCAGCTTAGATAAAACCTCTGTGAGGTTAGTATTCATAACTGCGGCCATATCTTGCAGGGTGAAAGAATTAGACGCACTAGAAGTACTTTGCGTCTCTTGTGCGGGCGTGACACTTGGGGAGAATTAGATGGCATAACCAGATTCCCTTCTGACTGAGAATCATCCTGCGACACACTTTTATTAGCTAAAATATGTTCTTTGCAATTTATTGCCCTTTCAGTGCATGAGGGACACATTTTAAGTGGGGGTTCCACAATGGCTTCTAAACACATTGGACATTGGCTTTCCTCAATGTCAGACATGTTGAACAGGCTAGTAATGACCACAAAAAAGCTTGAAAACACTTTATTTAGTGAAAAAATAACAATCTTAAAAAACGGTTCTGCGCCTTTAAAAGAAAAAAAAGCATACACGTTTTGCAAAACTGCTTTAAAATACACCAATCGTTCCAATATTTTGAAATTAGATTCAAATTATGCAACTAAGTTTGCCCCAGAAAGAAATGAACAGTTAACCCTTTACTGTGAAAAACTGGATCGTTAATAAGGCCTAAATCCGGAAAAAAAACACCCCCTGCACCTCGCCACAGCCCTGCTGTGGCACCTACCTGCCCTCAGGGATTGGAAAAACGGGGTTAAAGCTTCGATGTGGCCCAACAGAGTTGGAGCTTGCTTTGCAAATACAACTGCGCAACTGAGGCGCTAAAATAGGCCCCGCCCATCTCACTTGATGTCTTTTCAGCCCAAATGAACTGCACCAGAGCGGTCTCAAACTAGCCATGTGGGTTCTGAAACCAAAAAAAAAAAGCCAAGTGCACCCTTCAATAAAGTCTTAAAAACGTTACTGCCCAAAATGTTATTAGCACTCCCAGTTCAAAAAACGTTTGCCCACAAACATTCAAACTCAGTGTCAACCATTTTTTATAAGCCCCTATATGCAAGATTACCCTTACCCTCATGGGGATACTGTCAGTCTTTCTGAAATACCACAGTCTCTCCAGAAAAAATGACTGAACATACCTCACTGCTATATACCATGAAAACGTTCCTCACACTGAAGTTTCTTGCACTCCTCAGCCATTCTGTGGGAACTGCTCTGGATTTTAGTGACAAATTCTAAGATCAGCCTCCAGGCAGAAGTCTTCATCCATCTGCCGCCTGAGAGTAAATAGTACACACCAGTACCATTTAAAATAAAAAACTCTTGCTTGAAGAAAATAAAAACTAACCTATCACCTATTTCACTTTACCCTTCCTAGTACTTAGAGTAGGCAAAGAGAATGACTGGGGGGTGGAGCTAAGGGAGGAGCTATATAGACAGCTCTGCTGTGGTGCTCTTTGCCACTTCCTGTTAGCAGGAGGATAATATCCCACAAGTAAAGGATGAATCCGTGGACTCATCATACCTTATAGAAGAAATTGCATTTATAAATAAATTGAAACTTGTCATTTTATTAATTGTTATAACATTATGTCACAATCTATTTTGCGGTCTTACTGTATCCATTTCATATGTATTTAGGATATGACATGGAATTTAGTGTTTCCCTAATTAATTTATGAGGTTAACATTCTAACCCATTTTGTTGGTGCTTCTCTGCCCCTTGGGGTAATGCAGACATTTACCAATGAAAAATGGAGACAGCCGAGGAGAATGGACATGTTTCGCTAGAGCTCCAAGAAATACAACAAACACACTAGAATTCTATGGCTGTCAGCAGAAATTACTGATAGAGATCTACTGTCTCTTGATCCTTACAAGACTCCTGGACTCTATGATGCATTATATGTGACACAAATCCTGAGACTGAGTTTTGATTCGGAGACATACAAAACTGAAAGATGGGGAGCTAGCGGGGGCTAAGATGGCCGCGTAACTCTGTGTAATTGGTGAAAACTACTTTAAAATAATCAGATGTGTCATCGTCAATTCAGCACTGGCTCCCGCTGTTGGCACGCCTAGCATCCTACCAGTACTATGTGGAACCCTTGTTTACCGAGATTCGACAACGTTAAACACCTAAAATGAGAAGGCTAATTAGTCCGGTCACGGACCATGGCATCCTGAGGGGTCACAAGGATATAAGCGAATACAAACCCAATTAGAGCCTGTTCTGCGCCTCAACATGGCCTCTAGAAGCTCACAAAAGAAAGGACTGAAGAATATGGTGGAAATCGGAGGATGCTGGATAAGAAAACCGCCTAGGAGATTGGTAGTCCCGGGGGACCCACTGCTCACTGCACATGAGGGAGTCGGTGAAGCGCGGAATGGCCGCCATCTTTGAGCTGCGGCTTGCAGGGAATATGTGGAGGCATCATACTCCAAGCCATGCCATCCACAGACTCTTGAAGAGAATTGGATTTATAGCCCTCCACCACTCCAGCTCCTGGAGCTGCCTTAATTGCCTCATTGCAGCTGTATCAGTTTACACTACCTGGACCTCCAGGTTATCGGCAGATACCCGAGCACTGGAGTGACACGGAGCTGGTGGACAGCACTATCACAGAGACTCTCCACAGCACATGGAACTACCGGAAGGATCTCATCACTCTTTTATAACAGTACTCCAATCGGTGCCTTCTTAATATATGTATAAATTGATGGTTAATTAGCTATTCTCTAAAGAACTAACTTTGCACTACGTGGCATGATATGCACAACATTGATGCATGAGTTAGTTTAGTTCTATATAGCTTACATTATATCATAGCAAGCTCCATTTTCTAAATACTAAGTTTTAGTTATCCATACTGATCAAAGGCCATAATGTGTTAGAACTACTATTTTAGTGACGTATTTCTGACAGTCAGGTATGAGGTATATGTTTGATATACGAGTGTCATCTTTGTATCTATATACCATCAGGGGTTTTGAGGGGGGGGGGGGCTAAAGTGATGTACTCAAAAGAAATAGTAGCAAAGATGTTAATGCAGACACTCTACTATCATTCTTAGCGTCTAACCTTCTTTCAATGCCGCTGCCTGTACCACAAAGATGCTAACGCAGGACGAGAGGTGCCCAGCTATCGCACATCTGGCTGGCCATTATCTACATAGCACATTACATCCAATTTAGTCATTTTTACCTATTTATGTTCCAATCACCTCTTTACCTAATGTATTTTTACAACTTGCACTCTCAGATACCAACCATAAGTGTCCAGACTGTCATTCTTTATATTGCTTGAATCATGCTGTTTTAATACTATATTTCTTAACCAATCCAAGGTTATACATAGGGTATTTCACTTAATATGCTGTCATCAATTATGCATGTCAGTAGTCTTCGGGGGTTGGTGGGTGGCCCCTGGAGAAACGTACAGAGAAAGTGCAGCAGATAATGCTGTCATTCACTACTTGCTTGCTCTCTTATAGAGCGGTCCTAGAGTGACCCAAATGAATAGGTAACTTTAAAATCTCATGATAATGGGGCCAGGTACTATTTATGCTAGGTCCAGTATGTGCTGGGTGTTTATGCTAGGTGCAGAGTGGGCTAGGTTCTATTTGTTCTAGGCACTGTTGGTGCTAGGTACCATCTGTGTTAGGCAAGGTCTATGTTGGGTACTGTTTGTACTAGGAACTGAGGGTTCCAGGTATTGTGTGGGCTAGGTAATGTTAGTGTTGGGCGCTGTTTGTGTCACTGTGTGTGCTACGTGCTGTTTGTGCTAGGTGCTGTCTGTATTAGGTATCGTAGGAGCTAGTTGCTGTTCATGCTAGGTGTTATGAGTGCTGAGTACCGTGTGTGTTGGGTTGCTGTGTGTGCTAGGTGCTGTGTGCTAGGTACTGTATGTATGTGTTAGGTACTGTTTGTGCTGGGTGTTGTTTGTGCTGGGTGTTGTCTGTGCTAGGTACTGTCTGTACTAGGCACTGTCTGTGCTAGGTGCTATATGTGCCAGGTACTGTTTGTGCTAGGTGCATTAGGTACTAGGTGCGTGGGCTAGGCAAGGCGGGTGTCGAGTACAGTGTGAGCTAGGTATAATGTGTGCCAGGCAAGGTGAGTGCCGGGCGCAGCGAGTGCCGGGCGCAGCGAGTGCCGGGTGCAATGAGTGCTAGGAACAATGAGTGCTAGGTACAGTGGGGGCCAAGTACAATGTGTACTAGGTACAATGTGCATCTCACTTGTCTCTAATTTTTTGTTATCTACATTTCAAAATGTTGGCAGAACCTGCTCCTCAATCTATATGGACAAACCCATTAATATATATTACAGCAACTTATCCTGACTTGCTCACTGGAGTATTGAATTTAATTTATAAGTACCACCTCCCCCCCGCCCATATTCAGAGCCCACACTAGGGTTCCATCTTGGTGAATTATTTTCACCACAAATCCTTGCAATTTACTTATGATGCATCAATGTTTGGTCAGCTATTGCAACCGGACCTGCGTGTCCGATCCTTTTGTTTGTTTATGTTTGAACAGGGGCCCTGCGTGTCCCCAAGTGTTACCTTTCATTCTAAAACCGAATAAAAACAGAATTTATGCTTACCTGATAAATTACTTTCTCCAACGGTGTGTCTGGTCCACGGCGTCATCCTTACTTGTGGGATATTCTCTTCCCCAACAGGAAATGGCAAAGAGTCCCAGCAAAGCTGGTCACATGATCCCTCCTAGGCTCCGCCCACCCCAGTCATTCGACCGACGGACAGGAGGAAATATATATAGGAGAAACCATATGGTACCGTGGTGACTGTAGTTAGAGAAAATAATTCATCAGACCTGATTAAAAAACCAGGGCGGGCCGTGGACCGGACACACCGTTGGAGAAAGTAATTTATCAGGTAAGCATAAATTCTGTTTTCTCCAACATTGGTGTGTCCGGTCCACGGCGTCATCCTTACTTGTGGGAACCAATACCAAAGCTTTAGGACACGGATGAAGGGAGGGAGCAAATCAGGTTACCTAAACGGAAGGCACCACAGCTTGCAAAACCTTTCTCCCAAAAATAGCCTCCGAAGAAGCAAAAGTATCAAATTTGTAAAATTTGGCAAAAGTGTGCAGTGAAGACCAAGTCGCTGCCTTACATATCTGGTCAACAGAAGCCTCGTTCTTGAAGGCCCATGTGGAAGCCACAGCCCTAGTGGAGTGAGCTGTAATTTTTTCAGGAGGTTGCCGTCCGGCAGTCTCATAAGCCAATCGGATAATACTTTTAAGCCAAAAGGAAAGAGAGGTAGAAGTCGCTTTTTGACCTCTCCTTTTACCAGAATAAACAACAAACAAGGAAGATGTTTGTCTGAAATCTTTAGTAGCCTCTAAATAGAACTTTAGAGCACGGACAACGTCCAAATTGTGTAACAAACGTTCCTTCTTTGAAACTGGATTCGGACACAAAGAAGGTACAACTATCTCCTGGTTAATATTTTTGTTAGAAACAACCTTAGGAAGAAAACCAGGCTTAGTACGCAAAACCACCTTATCTGCATGGAACACCAGATAGGGCGGAGAACACTGCAGAGCAGATAACTCTGAAACTCTTCTAGCAGAAGAAATTGCAACTAAAAACAAAACTTTCCAAGATAGTAACTTAATATCTATGGAATGTAAAGGTTCAAACGGAACCCCTTGAAGAACTGAAAGAACAAGATTTAGACTCCAGGGAGGAGTCAAAGGTCTGTAAACAGGCTTGATCCTAACCAGAGCCTGAACAAAAGCTTGAACATCTGGCACAGCTGCCAGTCTTTTGTGTAATAAGACAGATAAAGCAGAGATCTGTCCCTTTAGAGAACTTGCAGATAATCCTTTCTCCAAACCTTCTTGTAGAAAGGAGAGAATCTTAGGAATTTTTATCTTATTCCATGGGAATCCTTTGGATTCACACCAACAGATATATTTTTTCCATATTTTATGGTAAATTTTTCTAGTTACAGGTTTTCTGGCCTGAACCAGAGTATCTATAACAGAATCTGAAATCAAGCGTTCAATCTCCAGGCCGTCAGTTGGAGGGAGACCAGATTTGGATGTTTGAATGGACCCTGAACAAGAAGGTCCTGTCTCAAAGGTAGCTTCCATGGTGGAGCCGATGACATATTCACCAGGTCTGCATACCAAGTCCTGCGTGGCCACGCAGGAGCTATCAAGATCACCGAGGCCCTCTCCCGATTGATCCTGGCTACCAGCCTGGGAATGAGAGGAAACGGTGGGAATACATAAGCTAGGTTGAAGGTCCAAGGTGCTACTAGTGCATCTACTAGAGTCGCCTTGGGATCCCTGGATCTGGACCCAGTAGCAAGGAACCTTGAAGTTCTGACGAGACGCCATCAGATCCATGTCTGGAATGCCCCATAATTGAGTTATTTGGGCAAAGATTTCCGGATGGAGTTCCCACTCCCCCGGATGGAATGTCTGACGACTCAGAAAATCCGCTTCCCAATTTTCCACTCCTGGGATGTGGATCGCAGACAAGTGGCAGGAGTGATCCTCCGCCCATTGAATTATTTTGGTCACTTCTTTCATCGCCAGGGAACTCTTTGTTCCCCCCTGATGATTGATATATGCAACGGTCGTCATGTTTTCTGATTGGAACCTTATGAATTTGGCCTTTGCTAGTTGAGGCCAAGCTCTGAGAGCATTGAATATCGCTCTCAGTTCCAGAATGTTTATCGGAAGAAGAGACTCTTCCCGAGACCATAGACCCTGAGCTTTCAGGGATTCCCAGACCGCGCCCCAGCCCACTAGACTGGCGTCGGTCATGACAATGACCCACTCTGGCCTGCGGAAGCTCATTCCCTGGGACAGATGGCCCAGGGTCAGCCACCAACGGAGTGAATCTCTGGTCTTTTGATCTACTTGAATCATTGGAGACAAGTCTGTATAATCCCCATTCCACTGTTTGAGCATGCACAGTTGTAATGGTCTTAGATGAATTCGTGCAAAAGGAACTATGTCCATTGTTGCAACCACCAATCCTACTACTTCCATGCACTGCGCTATGGAAGGACGAGGAACAGAATGAAGCACTTGACAAGAGCTTAGAAGTTTTGATTTTCTGACCTCTGTCAGAAAAACCCTAATTTCTAAGGAATCTATTATTGTTCTCAAGAAGGGAACTCTTGTAGACGGGGACAGAGAACTTTTTTCTTTGTTCACCTTCCATCCGTGAGATCTGAGAAAGGCTAGAAACGATGTCCGTATGAGCCTTTGCTTTTGCCAGGGACGACGCTTGTATTAGAATGTCGTCCAAGTAAGGTACTACTGCAATGCCCCTTGGTCTTAGAACCGCTAGAAGGGACCCTAGCACCTTTGTGAAAATCCTTGGAGCAGTGGTTAATCTGAATGGGAGGGCCACAAACTGGTAATGTTTGTCCAGAAAAGCGAACCTTAGGAACTGATGATGTTCTTTGTGGATAGGAATATGTAGGTACGCATCCTTTAGATCCACGGTAGTCATAAATTGACTTTCCTGGATGGTGGGTAGAATCGTTCGAATAGTTTCCATTTTGAACGATGGTACCCTGAGAAATTTGTTTAGGATCTTCAAATCCAAAATTGGTCTGAACGTTCCCTCTTTTTTGGGAACTACGAACAGATTGGAATAAAAACCCATTCCTTGTTCCTTTATTGGAACTGGGTGTATCACTCCCATCTTTAACAGGTCTTCTACACAATGTAAGAATGCCTGTCTCTTTATTTGGTTTGAGGATAAGTGAGACTTGTGGAACCTTCCCCTTGGGGGTAGTTCCTTGAATTCCAGGAGATAACCTTGAGAAACTATTTCTAGCGCCCAAGGATCCTGAACATCTCTTGCCCAAGCCTGAGCAAAGAGAGAGAGTCTGCCCCCCACCAGATCCGGTCCCGGATCGGGGGCTACTCCTTCATGCTGTTTTGTTAGCAGCGGCAGGCTTCTTGGCCTGCTTACCCTTGTTCCAGCCTTGCATTGGTTTCCAGGCTGGTTTGGGTTGTGAGGCATTACCCTCTTGCTTAGAGTATACAGAATTAGAGGCTGGTCCGTTTCTGCGAAAGGGACTAAAATTAGGCTTATTTTTAGCCTTAAAAGACCTATCCTGTGGAAGGGCGTGGCCCTTTCCCCCAGTGATGTCTGAAATAATCTCTTTCAATTCTGGTCCAAATAAAGTTTTACCTTTGAAAGGGATGTTAAGCAATTTTGTCTTGGATGACACATCCGCTGACCAAGACTTTAGCCAAAGCGCTCTGCGCGCCACGATAGCAAACCCTGAATTTTTCGCCGCTAATCTGGCTAATTGCAAAGCGGCATCTAAAATAAAAGAGTTAGCCAATTTAAGTGCGTGAACTCTGTCCATAACCTTCTCATATGGAGTTTCTCTACTGAGCGACTTTTCTAGTTCCTCGAACCAGAACCACGCTGCCGTAGTGACAGGAACAATGCATGAAATTGGTTGTAGAAGGTAGCCTTGCTGTACAAAAATCTTTTTAAGCAAACCTTCCAATTTTTTATCCATAGGATCTTTGAAAGCACAACTATCTTCGATAGGAATAGTAGTGCGTTTGTTTAGAGTAGAAACTGCCCCCTCGACCTTAGGGACTGTCTGCCATAAGACGTTTCTGGGGTCGACCATAGGAAATAATTTCTTAAATATAGGGGGGGGAACAAAAGGTATGCCGGGCTTTTCCCACTCCTTATTTACTATGTCCGCCACCCGCTTGGGTATAGGAAAAGCGTCGGGGGGCACCGGAACCTCTAGGAACCTGTCCATCTTGCATAATTTCTCTGGAATGACCAAATTGTCACAATCATCCAGAGTAGATAACACCTCCTTAAGCAGTGCGCGGAGATGTTCTAATTTAAATTTAAATGTCACAACATCAGGTTCAGCTTGATGAGAAATTTTTCCTGAATCTGAAATTTCTCCATCAGACAAAACCTCCCTCATGGCCCCTTCAGATTGGTGTGAGGGTATGACAGAACAATCATCACCAGCGCCCTCTTGCTCTTCAGTGTTTAAAACAGAGCAATCGCGCTTTCTCTGATAAGTAGGCATTTTGGATAAAAGATTTGCTATGGAGTTATCCATTACAGCCGTTAATTGTTGCATGGTAATAAGTATTGGCGCACTAGATGTACTAGGGGCCTCCTGCATGGGCAAAACTGGTGTAGACACAGTAGGAGATGATGTAGTATCATGTTTACTCCCCTCATTTGAGGAATCATCTTGGGCAATATCATCATCTGTGGCAGTACTGTCCTTACTTTGTTTGGACGCTATGGCACAATTTTCACATAAATTTAAATGGGGAGACACATTGGCTTTCATACATATAGAACATAGCTTATCTGAAGGTACAGACATGTTAAACAGGCTTAAACTTATCAACAAAGCACAAAAAAACGTTTTAAAATAAAACCGTTACTGTCACTTTAAATTTCAAACAGAAAACACTTTATTACTGAATATGTGAAAAAGTATGAAGGAATCGTTCAAAAATTACCAAAATTTCACCACAGTGTCTTAAAGCCTTAAAAGTATTGCACACCAAATTTCAGAGCTTTAACCCTTAAAATAACAGAACCGGAGCCGTTTTTAAATTTAACCCCTATACAGTCCCAGCTATAGTCTTTGCTAAGACCCAACCAAGCCCTGAGGGGAATACGATACCAAATGACGCCTTCTAGAAGCTTTTTCAGAGATTTTTAGATCCTCACACATGCATCTGCATGCCCTGCTCTCAAAAAACAACTGCGCATTAATGGCGCGAAAATGAGGCTCAGTCTAAAACTAGAAAGGCCCCCTGACTGAAAAAGGTGACCAACACAGTGCCTGCCGTTTTATAAGCGTTCCCCAAGATTATAAATGCCAATTGTTAGCCTAAATCTGAATAATATGCCCAAATAAAGCAATCGATTTAGCCCATAAAAATGTCTACCAGTTTTTTAGCCCATATTAAGCCCTTTATTCTGTTTGTTTGACTAAGAAAATGGATTACCAGTCCCCATGAGGGGAAATGACAGCCTTCCAGCATTACACAGTCTTGTTAGAAATATGGCTAGTCATACCTTAAGCAGAAAAAGTCTGCTAACTGTTTCCCACAACTGAAGTTACTTCATCTCAACAGTCCTATGTGGAAACAGCAATCGATTTTAGTTACTGTCTGCTAAAATCATCTTCCTCTTACAAACAGAAATCTTCATCCTTTTCTGTTTCAGAGTAAATAGTACATACCAGCACTATTTTAAAATAACAAACACTTGATAGAAGAATAAAAACTACATTTAAACACCAAAAAACTCTTAACCATCTCCGTGGAGATGTTGCTTGTGCAACGGCAAAGAGAATGACTGGGGTGGGCGGAGCCTAGGAGGGATCATGTGACCAGCTTTGCTGGGACTCTTTGCCATTTCCTGTTGGGGAAGAGAATATCCCACAAGTAAGGATGACGCCGTGGACCGGACACACCAATGTTGGAGAAAACTCATTTAAAAAAAAAAAAAAATGAAATTTGAGGGGGCATGAGCAACTTTTCTGATATATGAGATACAGCGTCTTTCGGTAATCACTCTTGAGTCCTGTCGATCGGGATGAAACGCGTAGAGGTATGGATCTAACTGTTTGTCCCCGCGAGGCTTCCGTAGATCCTCGTGTGTTTGAGGCGTCTATTGGTTGTAGAAGAGGGTGTGTGTTTTGAAACCCCTAGCGGGTTCTCTAGACTCCGTAAGCGGTGAGGTGTTAACGTTGAATCCAGAATCGGATCTTTCACCATCAATTACTACAAGAATATGCATCTGACTGAGAACTGGGAGCCAAGTTTCACGTTTCTATCTTTGTGATGTGCTGTGTTAAATTTTATATCTTGTGAGTAGCCCCATTTAGCGTGAGGCTTTATTAAAGTTTATTCACAACAATCTAGTCTGCGCTCGTCCTTTTTGTAGTACACACACTACATGCTGATATATACGCACAGGCGACTAAAGTTTCCTGCGGGCTAGTAAGTTTTGTCATTTACTTGCCCGATGGGCGAGAGGAGTTTTTGGGTAATCCTAGGCCCTGGTGAGGCATATATGTGCAGCCTTCAATCAGCAGCTCCTGACTCTACCTAATATAAATTTTCAACAAAGGATATCAAGAGAACAAAAGTTAGAAGTAAAACAGAAGGGTCTAAAAAAAAAAAAAAAAAAAAAAAAAAAAAATCATATGCTCCATCTAAATAATGAAAGTAAAAGTTTGAATTTCATGTTACTTTTAACAAATGGTTAAAGTCTGCTCCAGCGCAGCATGCACTACTGTGGCTTAGCTGAACATATCTCTTGAACCAATGACAAGAGGCATATATGTGCATAGCCTTCCTACCTAGGTATGCGTTTCAACAAAGGATACCAAGAAAATAGGGTAAATTTGATAACCGATTTAAATTTTAAAAAAAGGTCTTAAAATTGCATGCTCCAGCTGAACCATCAAAATTTAAATTGTGACAATGTCTAACAGTTTCACTGCAAACCCATTTTGACACCCTAGGCTAGTGGCGTTTGGCCCTTACTGCATTAACAAAAGTTATTTAATTTATGATTTTATACTTATACGTTTCAATTTAAATTAAACAAAATCAGGAGACAACTCTTTTCACTATCTTGCAAGTCCCATGAGGACTGGAGTTTGGAAAACACTGATCTAACCATAAAAATATTACACACAATTAAAATGACACAAAATTTGGATTACCTAGAGGAGCGGATTAACCCATATTAACAATGTTCCTACGCATTTTCAAAAAAAAGTGGTACCAAAAGTCATGCTAAATAGAATTTCACATTCTCCAATTTATTTTCATTCTTTTTTTTATTAGTTCAGACAAACACCGATCTATGAACCCAAACATCAACATTACAAAAACAAAACACAAGGCTAATGGTTACTGTGAGGTTATCAATCTGACTAACTCAGTGGTTACCTGCTTTATATCTTCATTTATTGGACACTTTGCAGCCTTCAGATATAAATCTTGCTCTTCCTGGGGCACCTGCAGACGATGCCACAAAACCTGTACTCTCTCTTTGATGGTATTTAGAGTTGAGATAAGACATTCTTTCTTGAATTCTAGCTGAAAATACATTAGAATATTGTTGTCATTCATGACATGCAAAGTGAATACTAATTGAAAGCAAACATCTTTAACATACAAACTTGAGGCAGTTAAAGGGACAGTCTACACCAGAATTTGTATTTACAAAGATAGACAATCCCTTTATTACCCATTCCCCTGTTTTGCATTACCAACATGGTTATATTAATTTGAAAAAAAGTATGCATCTATTTAGCACTTCATTCTCCTTATTTGGGATTATGATTTAGACATCAATAGGGGAATGAAGTTAGGTGATTGTAGTTAAAATTTAACTTTATTGGTTTGATTAAAAGAACAGAACACAACAACAAAGTTTTAAAAACACAAAATGATTTAGACCTGTAGAACGTGTTGTCTAACCACTCATTGGCGGTATAAGTATTGTAATAATATGCCCCTTTTCCCCAGGTAGAGAAACACTGGGTTCAATTTGAAGTGTGGTAATCTGGTCACCTGATAGGTGATAAATATGGAGATGGAGTTTTGAAGTCTCCTAAGAGGGTAAATTGGTCAAGTAATTGATCTGAATTAGTGTCACAAACTGGGCAAAATTTGTTGTGGTTGTGTTGTAACTTATTCGCATAAGTGTCAATATTACTCAGATGTCAGTTATGTGCTTACTGTTATATCAGATCAGTTACATTGGGTCGTTGAAATCCTAGTTGGATTTATACTGGATATAAATCTACACGAAAATGTGTGTTATAGAATTAAACATCTATCACTATTATGATGAGAAAGAGTTAGTATTTATCCTTCTCTTTGTTAGAGTTCTACTAAAGATGGTGATTTAACTATCAAGGTAATTACACTCTGACTAAAGAGCAAATATATATAGAGAAATAAATGTATATAGAGAAATTAATGTGGATAAGGTAACCACAATTTGTATAATAATAATTGTCACACAATGCCTTTTGTCAGTGGCTCATACCGTCCAATGTGCAATAAACTCTCCTAAAATCTTTGTTTATGTTGACAAAGATTTATGATAGATATCTTATTTAGATGGTTATTATCAAAGATAATATTGGATTGTTAGGTCCGGTTCCACAGTTGTGGTAATTATGTCAGATGCCTGACAATTATTATAATAAGATATTTCAAGTCAGTTATTCTCTATATTTATTAATTCGATAAAAATCACAAGCATCACTTATACGAGTATAAGTAGATTAAAATGCAAGTTGCTGTTAGATGCAGTATTTTAGTTGTGTTTAGATTGCCTTGTAACTGCAATCTCACTTGTATTTAGTTTTTAATCTGATAGTAACAGTTGACACACACTGATTTTCAGTCTATTAGTTCACTCAATAACTTGATATCAAGTTCACCCCTTTCAACCCCCATTATCTTTTAAACTTAGCAAAAGATTTAGACCGCTAAAATTAGTAATATGGCTGCTAACCAAACAATATATTAGAACCAGTTGTTACCACTCCTTTTGATAGCAACATAGCGTTGTACCCAATTACGATAGAGAAATTAATTGTGGTGTGAATCTGAGATGTGTGACATTTAGTCTCTATATAGAAAATAACGGTGATGTGAATCAGAGATGTGTGTGAAATTTAGTTAGACCAGTGTTCACTTTATCAATAAGTGACTTACAAACTGACCATATTAACCAACTATACAAACTTAAAGGGACAGTCAACCCAAAAATTACTGTTACTTATTTAGATTAGTTAATTAATCTTTACATCAAACTCTAGCCCAATTTTCATCTAAATAAACTTTGGCAGAAAATACACTTACTAGATCTCATCTGGCTGTTTTGAAATGACCACCTGACTCCTCCTTCTCTGACGTCTCCCAAAAGCTTGAGCTGCAGCACTAGTACAGGAACTTCTCGTCCCTGCTCGCTCCTTTCATCAATCTCATGGCTGACTGATATGACAAAGATCCCACAATCTAATACTTTATAGAGGAGAGGGAGAAAGAGAGCTATATCTACAAGATGCTTCTTAATAAATTAAAAACTAATAAGTAATAATAATTGTAGACACTGTTGTATCACAAAACTAAGTGTATAGAGTTGCACACACTGCAGAGCTTTATAAAAACAATCTGACAGTTAATTTCACTTTGTTCCTATTGCTGCAGGCTTATGGATAGATCTATGGATACTCTACCACTGTGGGCTGCATATTTGTTACCAACTTGTTTGGAAGATATTTACTATAGTAATAGGTATCATTATACAATAGGCTCACTTGATGGTATGCTGTATTGTATTATAATTATAAAGAGAAATTAATATTTTTATTAGTGCTGTTATGGTTAAAATACCCCCGCGTTTATTCATATTGTGTAGTCTGGTATACAAATGGCAAGTGGTCATTGTTAACCGTATTAACCCGTTTTTTTGTTAATTAGCAAGTATTTAATGTATACACAAATTAACATTGTGCATTATTTGGCAATTAACAAGAATGAGAAATACATATTTATCTTATGACCACTGCTCAAGCATTGGAACACATTTGTTACGGGGTTAGGGTATAGGGAGGGGGTAGAGGAGCTCTCTGTCATCTTTATACCCGGGCATCAGTCAGAACAGAGTGACTGTCAGACCGGGTCACTGGGAGCCATGATGGTGCCAGTGCACAGCCCGGAGTCAACAAGCAGCAAACACCACCACCCCGCCCAAAAAAAAGACAGCGGCTCACACATCTCAGCCCAGAGGAGAAAGCGCGCTCAGGAGGTGCGGTTACAGTCTGAATATAATGTCACTTGGGAATTTGACTAAGGGGGGTAGTGTGGGTGTATATATCTGTCTCCAGCTTTCTAGAATATACTGACGAGATGTCATTCCCTTTGACGTTATTCTGTAATATTCTGTAATAGTAACACACGGCCAATTAGATCACACAGAATATTGTCAAAGGGAATGACATCTAGTCAGTATATTCTAGAAAGCTGTATATATATATATATATATATATATATATATATATATATATATATATATATATATACATACACACATATACACACACACACACATATATACACACACTACCCCCCTTAGTCAAATTCCCAAGTGACATTATATTCAGACTGTAACCGCACCTCCTGAGCGCGCTTTCTCCTCTGGGCTGAGAGATGTGTGAGCCGCTGTCTTTTTCTGGGGGGGGTGTTTGCTGCTTGTTGACTCCGGGCTGTGCACTGGCACCATCATGGCTCCCAGTGACCCCGTCTGACAGTCACTCTGTTCTGACTGATGCCCGGGTATAAAGATGAGAGAGCCCCTCTACCCCCTCCCTATACCCTAACCCCGTAACAAATGTGTTCCAATACTTGAGCAGGGGTCATAAGATAAATATGTATTTCTCATTCTTGTTAATTGCCAAATAATGCACAATGTTAATTTGTGTATACATTAAATACTTGCTAATTAACAAAAAAACGGGTTAATACGGTTAACAATGACCACTTGCCATTTGTATACCAGACTACACAATATGAATAAACGCGGGGTATTTTAACCATAACAGCACTAATAAAAATACTAATTTCTCTTTATAATTATAATACAATACAGCATACCATCAAGTGAGCCTATTGTATAATGATACGTATTACTATAGTAAATATCTTCCAAACAAGTCGGTAACAAATATGCAGCCCACAGTGGTAGAGTATCCATAGATCTATCCATAAGCCTGCAGCAATCGGAACAAAGTGAAATTAACTGTCAGATTGTTTATATAAAGCTCTGCAGTGTGTGCAACTCTATACACTTAGTTTTGTGATACAACAGTGTCTACAATTATTATTACTTATTAGTTTTTAATTTATTAAGAAGCATCTTGTAGATATAGCTCTCTTTCTCCCTCTCCTCTATAAAGTATTAGATTGTGGGATCTTTGTCATATCAGTCAGCCATGAGATTGATGAAAGGAGCGAGCAGGGACGAGAAGTTCCTGTACTAGTGCTGCAGCTCAAGCTTTTGGGAGACGTCAGAGAAGGAGTCAGGTGGTCATTTCAAAACAGCCAGATGAGATCTAGTAAGTGTATTTTCTGCCAAAGTTTTAGATGAAAATTGGGCTAGAGTTTGATGTAAAGATTGTTAATTAACTAATCTAAATAAGTAACAGTAATTTTTGGGTTGACTGTCCCTTTAAGTTTGTATAGTTGGTTAATATGGTCAGTTTGTAAGTCACTTATTGATAAAGTGAACACTGGTCTAACTAAATTTCACACACATCTCTGATTCACATCACCGTTATTTTCTATATAGAGACTAAATGTCACATCTCAGATTCACACCACAATTAATTTCTCTATCGTAATCAGGTACAACGCTATGTTGCTATCAAAAGGAGTGGTAACAACTGGTTCTAATATATTGTTTGGTTAGCAGCCATATTACTAATTTTAGCGGTCTAAATCTTTTGCTAAGTTTAAAAGATAATGGGGGTTGAAAGGGGTGAACTTGATATCAAGTTATTGAGTGAACTAATAGACTGAAAATCAGTGTGTGTCAACTGTTACTATCAGATTAAAAACTAAATACAAGTGAGATTGCAGTTACAAGGCAATCTAAACACAACTAAAATACTGCATCTAACAGCAACTTGCATTTTAATCTACTTATACTCGTATAAGTGATACTTGTGATTTTTATCGAATTAATAAATAGAGAATAACTGACTTGAAACATCTTATTATAATAAGTGTCAGGCATCTGACATAATTACCACAACTGTGGAACCTCACCTAACAATCCAATATTATCTTTGATAATAACCATCTAAATAAGATATCTATCATAAATCTTTGTCAACATAAACAAAGATTTTAGGCGAGTTTATTGCACATTGGACGGTATGAGCCACTGACAAAAGACATTGTGTGACAATTATTATTATACAAATTGTGGTTACCTTATCCACATTTATTTCTCTATATACATTTATTTCTCTATATATATTTGCTCTTTAGTCAGAGTGTAATTACCTTGATAGTTAAATCACCACCATCTTTAGTAGAACTCTAACAAAGAGAAGGATAAATACTAACTCTTTCTCATCATAATAGTGATAGATGTTTAATTCTATAACACACATTTTCGTGTAGATTTATATCTAGGATTTCAACGACCCAATGTAACTGATCTGATATAACAGTAAGCACATAACTGACATCTGAGTAATATTGACACTTATACGAATAAGTTACAACACAACCACAACAAATTTTGCCCAGTTTGTGACACTAATTCAGATCAATTACTTGACCAATTTACCCTCTCAGGAGACTTCAAAACTCCATCTCCATATTTATCACCTATCAGGTGACCAGATTACCACACTTCAAATTGAACCCAGTGTTTCTCTACCGCCAATGAGTGGTTAGAAAACACGTTCTACAGGTCTAAATAATTTTATGTTTTTAAAACTTTGTTGTGTTCTGTTCTTTTAATCAAACCAATAAAGGTTAAATTTTAACTACAATCACCTAACTTCATTCCCCTATTGATGTCTAAATCATAATCCCAAATAAGGAGAATGAAGTGCTAAATAGATGCATACTTTTTTCAACGTCTACGTTGATTTTGTCTCTCAAGTTAATTCATGCATAAGCACTCAAGCTAAGGACATTAATCCATTGATACTAGCATCTCCTCAACACTAGTGTAGTGCTGTTGCACCCTTTTGTTCCCAATGGTTATATTAATATACATTTTACCTCTGATATCCTTTTATCTAAGCCTCTGCAGACTGCCCCCTTATTTCAGTTAATTTGACAGACTTGCATTTTAGGCAGTGTTGACTCTTAAATAACTCCACAAGAGTGAGCACAGTCATCTAATATGGCACAGATGAACTAGCAGTGTCTAGCTGGAAAAAAAACCTGTCAAAATGCACTGATATAAGAGGCAGCCTTCAAGGGCTTAGAAATTAACATAGTAGCCTAACTAGGTTTAGCTTTCAACAAAGAATACCAAGAAAACAAAAAATGTATAAAAATTTAATTGAAAAAGTTGTTTAAAATTGCATAATCTATCTGAATCATACAAGTTTAACCCCTTTGTGACCAGACCACTTTTCCCATTTGTTGACTGTCTGAGACCAGGGATATTTTTAAATTTTTGCGGCGTTTGTGTTTAGCTGTAATTTTCCTCTTACTCCTCATTTACTGTACCCACACATTATATACCGATTATCTCGCCATTAAATAAACTTTCTAAAGTTATCATCATATCTTATAGTTTACTATAATTTTTTTTTTATATAAAATATGATGAAAATAAATGGGGAAAAAACTAAACAAAACAAAAATCCACACACTTTTTCTAACTTTGACCCCCAAAATCTGTTGCACATCTACAACCACCAAAAAACAACCATGCTAAATAGTTTCTAAATTTTGTCTTGAGTTTAGAAATACTCAATGTTTACATGTTCTATGCTTTTTTTGTAAGTTATAGGGCAATACATACAAGCAGCACAAATTCAAAAACATAATTTATGCTTACCTGATAAATTTATTTCTCTTGTAGTGTATCCAGTCCACGGATCATCCATTACTTATGGAATATATTCTCCTTCCCAACAGGAAGCTGCAAGAGTCCACCCACAGCAAAGCTGCTATATAGCTCCTCCCCTAACTGCCATATTCAGTCATTCGACCGAAAACATGCAGAGAAAGGAAAAACCATAGGGTGCAGTGGTGACTGTAGTTCAAATGAAAAAATTACCTGCCTTAAAGTGACAGGGCGGGCCGTGGACTGGATACACTACAAGAGAAATAAATTTATCAGGTAAGCATAAATTATGTTTTCTCTTGTTAAGTGTATCCAGTCCACGGATCATCCATTACTTATGGAATACCAATACCAAAGCTAAAGTACACGGATGATGGGAGGGACAAGGCAGGTACTTAAACGGAAGTTACCACTGCCTGTAAAAAACCCTTTCTCCCAAAAATAGCCTCCGAAGAAGCAAGGTATCAAATTTGTTAAATTTGAAAAGTATGAAGCGCAGACCAAGACTCCGTCTTGTAAATCTGTTCAACAGAAGCCACATTTAAAAAAGGCCCAAGTGAAAACCACAGCTCTAGTAGAATTAGCTGTAATCCCTTCAGGAGGCTGCTGTCCAGCAGTCTCATAAGCTAAATGAATTATGCTTTTTAACCAAAAAGACAGAGAGGCTGCTGAAGTCTTTTGACCTCTCCTCTGTCCAGAATAGACAACAAACAAGGTGAACGTTTGATGAAAACTGTAGTAGCTTGTAAGTAAAACTTTAAAGCACAAACCACGTCCAATATTGTGTAATAGACGTTCCTTCTTTGAGGAAGGATTAGGATACAAGCATGGAACAACTCTCTCTTGAGTGATGTACTTGTTAGATACCACCTTAGGAAAAAACCCAGGTTGGTACGCAGGACTACCTTATCCGTACGAAGGACCAGATAAGGAGAATCACATTGTAACACAGATAACTTGGAGACTCTACGAGTCGAGGAATTAGCTACCCAAAAGGAACTTTCCAAGATAAAGATTGATATCTATGGAACAAAAAAGGTTCAAACGGAACTTCTTGAAGAACCTTAAGAATCAGGTTTAAGCTCCATGGCGGAGCAACAGTTTTAAACACAGGCTTGGATCTAACCAAAGCCTGACCAAATGCCTGAACGTCTAGAATACCTGCCAGACGCTTGTGCAAAAAAAATAGACAGAGTAAAAATCTGTCCCCTTTTAAGGAATTAGCTGACAACCCTTTTCTCAAAAACATCTTGGAGAAAAGATAATATCCTGGGAATCCAGACTTTACTCCATGAGTAACCCTTGGATTCATAACAATCAGATATTTACACCATATCTATGTTCAATTTTCCTAGAGACAGGCTTTCATGTCTGTATTAAGGTATCAATGACTGACTCGGAGAAGCCATGCTTTGATAACATCAAGCGTTCAGTCTCCAGGCAGTCCATCTCAGATTGATTCTATTTAGATGGTTGAAAGGACCCTGAGGTAGAGGGACCTGTCTCAGAAGCAGAGACCGTGATGGAAAGGATGACATGTCCACCAGATCTGCATACCAGGTCCTGCGTGGCTACGCAGGCGCTGTCAAAAACACCAAAGCCCTCTCCTGCTTGGTCTTGACCTCCGGAGGAAATCCCACTCCCCCGGAAGAAAAGTCTGACGACTTAGAAAATCCACCTCCCAGTTCTCAACACCTGGGATATGGATAGCTGATAGACAAGAGTGAGTCTCTGTCCAGTGAATTATTGTAAGACTTCTAACATCGCTAGGGAACTTCTGTTCCCCCTTGATGGCTGATGTAAGCCACAGTCGTGTATATTGTCCGACTGAGTATGATGTACCTCAGAGTTGCTAACTGAGGCCAAGTCTGAAGAGCATGGAATATCACTCCCAGTTCCAGAATATTTATTAGAAGGAGGGTCTCCTCCTAAGTCCACTATCCCTGAGCCTTCAGGGAGTTCCAGACTGCATCCCAACCTAAAAGGCTGGCATCTATTGTAACAATTGTCCCATCTGACCTGCGGAAGGTCATACCCTTGGACAGATGGACCCGACATAGTCACCAGAGAAGAGAATCTCTGGTCTCTTGGTCCAGGTTTAACAGGGGGACAAATCTGTGTAATCCCCGTTCCTCTGACTGAGCATGCATAGTTGCAGCGGTCTGAAATGTAGACGTGCAAACGGTACTATGTCCCTTGCCGCTACCATTAAGCCGATTTCATTCATGTACTGAGCCACCGAAGGGCGCGGATGGGATGAAAAAACACGGCAGAAATTTAGAAACTTTGACAACCTGGACTCAGTCAGGTAAATTTTCATTTCTACAGAATCTATCAGAGTCCCTAGGAGGGAAACCCTTGAGATTGGGGATAGAGAACTCTTTCCTTGTTCACTTTCCACCCATGTGATCTCAGAAATGCCAGTACTACGTCCGTATGAGACTGGGCAATTTGGATGTTTGACGCCTGTATCAGGATGTCGTCTAAATAAGGGGCCACTTCTATGCCCCGCGGTCTAAGGACTGCCAAAGCGACCCCAGAACCTCCATAAAGATTCTTGGGGCTGTAGATATCCCAAAGGAAAGAGCTACAAACTGGTAATGCCTGTCTAGAAAGGCAAACCTGAAAAACGATGGTGATCTTTATGCATCACAATGTGAGGATAAGCATCCTTCAAATCCATTGTAGTCCTCTATTGACTCTCCTGGATCATAGTTAAGATGGTACGAATAGTTTCCATCTTAAATGACGGAATTCTGAGGAATTTGTTTAAGATCTTTAGATCCAAAATAGGTCTGAAGGTTCCCTCTCCTTGGGAACCACAAACAGATTTGAGTAAAAACTCTGTCCCTGTTCCTCTCTTGGAACTGGATGGATCTCGTACACAATGTAAGAATGCCTCCTTTATCTGGTTTGCAGATAATTGTGAAAGGCGAAATCTCCCCTTTTTTGGGGGGGGAATCTTTGAAATCCAGAAGATATCTCTGGGATATAAATTCCAATGCCTAGGGATCCTGGGCATCTCTTGCCCACGCCTGGGCAAAGAATGAAAGTCTGCCCCCTATAGGATCCGTTACCGGATAGGGGTCCGTTCCTTCATGCTGCCTTAGAGGCAGCAGCAGGCTCCTTGGCCTGCTTATCTTTGTTCCAGGTCCGATTGTCTCCAGACCGCCTTGGACTGAGCAAAAATTCCCTCTTGTTTTGCCTTAGAGGAAGAGGATGCCACACCTGCCCTGAAGTTTTTAAAAGGTACGAAAATTAGACTTTTTTTTTTTTTTTTTTTTTGCCCTTGATTTAGACCTATCCTGAGGAAGGGCATGACCTTTTCCTCCAGTGATATAAGCAATAATCTCCTTCAAACCAGGCCCGAATAGGGTCTGCCCCTTGAAGGGAAGTTAAGTAGCTTATTTATTAAAGTCACGACAGCTGACCATGATATAAGCCATAGCGCTCTGCGCGCCAGTATAGTAAAAAACAGAATTCTTAGCCGTTAGTCTAGTCAAATGAACAAGGCATCAGAAAACAAAGGAATTGGCTAGCATAAGCTTGTCAAATATATTCATCCAATGGAGTCGCTTAACTGTAAAGCCTCATCAAGAGACTCAACCCAGAACGCCGCAGCAGCAGTGACAGAAGCAATGTATGCAAGGGGCTGCAGGATAAAACCCTGTTGAATAAACATTTTTTTATCCATTGGATCTAAAAAGCACAACTGTCCTCGTCAGAGGTAGTGGTACGCTTAGCTAGAGTAGAAACTCTTCTCTCCACCTTAGGAACTGTCTGCCAGAAGTCCCGTGTGGTGGTAACTATTAGAAAACATTCTTCTAAAAAATAGGAGGGGAAGAGAACGGCACACCTGGTCTATCCCATTCCTTATTAAAAAAAATTTAGTAAACCTCTTTAGGTATTGGAAAAACATCAGTACACACCGGCACTGCATATTATTTATCCAGTCTACACAATTTCTCTGGCCCTGCGATTGTACACATTCATTCAGAGCAGCCAAAGCCTCCCTGAGCAACAAGTGGAGGTTCTCAAGCATAAATTTTAAATGTAGAAATATCAGAATCAGGTTAAATCATCTTCCCTGAGTCAAAAAAAAATCACCCACAGACTAAGCATATTGTGAGGTAGTATCATACATGGTTCTTAAAGCGTCTGTATGCTCTGTATCTACCCCCAGAGCTAACTGCTTTCCTTTAATTTCAGGTAGTCTGACTAATACTGCTGCCAGAATATTATTCACCACCTTTGCCATGTCTTGTAAAATAAACGCTATGGGCGCCCTTGATGTACTTGGCGCCATTTGAGCGTGAGTCCCTGAAGCGGGAGTCGAAGGGTCTGACACGTGGGGAGAGTTAGTCTGCATAACTTTCCCCTCGACAGAATCCCCTGGTAAAAGAAACGCTATTGGTGCCCTTGATGTACTTGGCGCCATTTGAGCGTGAGTCCCTAAAACGGGAGTCAAAAGGTCTGACACGTGGGGAGAGTTAGTCGGCATAACTACCCCCACGACAGAATCCTCTGGTGATAATGTTTTTAAAGACAAAAAATGATCTTTATTGTTTAACATGAAATCAGTACATCTGGTACACATTCTAAGATGGGGTTCCACCATGGCTTTAAAACATAATGAACACAGAGCTTCCTCTATGTCAGACATGTTAGAACAGACTAATGAGACAAGTAAGCTTGGAAAACACTTTAAATCAAGTTAACAAGCAAATATATAAAACGTTACTGTGCCTTTAAGAGAAACAAATTGTCAAAATTTGAAAAACAGTGAAAAAAAGGCAGTAAAACAAACGAAATTTTTACAGTACATGTAATAAGGTAACAGAGCATTGCACCCACTTGCAAATGGATGATTAACCCCTTAATGCAAAAAACAGATAAAAAATAAAAAAAAACGACAGACGTTTTTAAAAACAGACACAACAAACTGCCACAGCCAACAGTGGGAAGCTTCAGTTAACTGTTTCTATGCAAAATTTAAGCCAGCCATGTGGAAAAAACTTAGGCCCCAATAAGTTTTATCACCAAACATATGTTAAAAAAAACGATTAAACATGCCAGCAAACGTTTTAAAACACATTTTTACAAGAGTATGTATCTCTATTAATAAGCCTGATACCAGTCGCTATCGCTGCATTTAAGGCTTTACTTACATTACTTCGGTATCAGCAGTATTTTCTTAGTCAATTCCATTCCTAGAAAAATATTTTACTGCACATACCTTATCTGCAGGAAAACCTGCACGCCATTCCCCCTCTGAAGTACCTCACTCCTCAGAATGTGTGAGAACAGCAAATGGATCTTAGTTACGTCTGCTAAGATCATAGAAAAACGCAGGCAGATTCTTCTTCCAAATACTGCCTGAGATAAACAGCACACTCCGGTGCCATTTAAAAATAACAAACTTTTGATTGAAGAATAAACTAAGTAGAAAGCACCACAGACTCTCACGACCTCCTATCTATGTTGAGGCTTGCAAGAGAATGACTGAATATGGCAGTTAGGGGAGGAGCTATATAGCAGCTTTGCTGTGGGTGGACTCTTGCAGCTTCCTGTTGGGAAGGAGAATATATTCCATAAGTAATGGATGATCCGTGGACTGGATACACTTAATAAGAGAAATTAGCGCTATTTACATTGGAACACTGATATCTGTCAGGAATTCCTGAATATCCCTTGACATGTATATATTTTTTTAGTTGACAACCCAAAGTATTGCTCTAGGCCCATTTTGGTATATTCCATCCTACCATTTCACCGACAAATGCGATCAAATAAAAAAATAAAACGTTCACTTTTTCACGAACTTTAGGTTTCTCACTGAAATTATTTACATACAGCATGTGCAATTATGGCACAAATGATTGTAAATGCTTCTCTGGGATCCCCTTTGTTCAGAAAGACATATTGCTTCATGGTAATTAGAAGGCCGCTAAATTCCACTGCGCACCACACGTGTATTATGCACAGAAGTTAAGGGGTTAATTAGGGAGCGTGGAGGGTTAATTTTAGCTTTAGTGTAGTAGACAACCCCAGGTATTGATCTAGGCCCATTTTGGTATATTTCATGCCACCATTTCAGCGCCAAATGCGCAATCACAATCTTTCTCAATCTTTAGGTTTCTCACTGAAATTATTTACAAACCGCGTGTGCAATTGTGGCACAAATGGTTGTAAATGCTTCTCTGGGATCCCCTTTGTTCAGAAACAGCAGACATATGGCTTTGGCATTGCTTTTTGGTAATAAGGTGGCCGCTAAATGCCTCTGCACACCACACTTGTATTATGCCCAGCAGTTAAGGAGTTAATTAGGTAGTTTTAGTGTAGAGATCAGCCTCCCACCTGACACATCCCCCCCGATCCCTCCTTGACCCCCCTTTAACAGCTCTCTTCCCTTCCCCACCTTACAATTGTCACCGCCATCTTAAGTACTGGCAGAAAGTCTGCCAGTACTAAAATAAGCCTTTTTTTTTTAAAAGCATATTTTTTAATATGTTAAATAGTTTTTGCAGTGTAGGTTCCCCCCTAACCGCCCAACAGCTCTCTTAACCTCCCCCCTATAACTATTTATGGCCATCTTGGGTACTGGCAGCTGTCTACCCAGTTTTCCCAGGACCGGCTTCTATTTAAGTACTAGCATGCGCGCGCTCCCTACCACTTGCGCGCACCGGATCAGGAAGTGATCCAGCGATGGGCCGCCCACCCACCTCCCTGCAGCTGCTCCCACCCACCAACGATCGGCGCCATCGCTGGCCGATGCAGAGAGGGCCACAGAGTCGCTTCTATCACTTGAAACCCCAGGAACGTCCTTGGTCGTTAAGGGTATTTTTTGTAGGATGTTTCTGGCACGTTCTCGGCCGCGAAGGGGTTAAAAAGGACCACTTGGGGGGGCGTGTCCGTACAGCGATCCTGAGAGGTCGCATTCCCTTAGAGCTCCAGCTGATTATCAAATATTCCGCCTATATCGGATGCCTTTTACAGTGAAATTTCATCATATTCGATCTGTATCTCACAGATACACAGAAGCACTTTTCCCATCTGTTTATTTGCTGTATTCCTGACGCTGGGGCAATAAGATCGGATTAGGGCCTGGAGAGGCGGCTCACAACAGGTGGCGTTACCCCCCTCGGGAAACCGAGGTAAATTGCCCGAGCCAGATACAACGGCTATATTACTACAATACCATATACTCTTGCAAAACTTTAAAACAGTAGAGGGGAAAGATTATTGAACAGAGGGGGATAGACGCAATCTACAAATACGCCATTGCATGTCAAAGATGGCGACCAAACAAGCAGAAAGCCCTCTAATGCGCATAGACCGATACTTTGAACGGCTTGAGGATCTTTTATTGAATCTCCTCAACAAAGCACCTTGGGATTACTTGGTGAAGAGGGCGGTTATCGAGGACCCGGTCGTGGCTTCTGAAGGTAGGGAGGAGACTCATGAGCGCTCCCACCGAACCTCTCTGCCAGAAAGATTTGTTGTAAGGAAAAATCCCTTTAGCCGACCAGAAGCATTCACGCTGCAAGGAGACATCACAGAGGAGCAAAGACACTCTTATGGCAACTACTTCCCAGGATAAAGAGCACATCTCTTCGACTCAACAGAACACTCATGTAAATATGAGACTGCACGCACCCGTATCGGCCACAGATGCGGCTACATCTGTGTTTGTGTGGTCCCGTGCGGATATGGGAATTCTACCGACTGTCAAGACTTCCACAGGTACTGTGCCCTTGCGGGCGTTTGGGGGGGGGGGGGGACTCCCGCTCCAGTGCACACATCTGCACGACATATGTTATGCCTGTCGGTACACCTTTGGCCGGTCCCCATTTTCCCTATATACGGTATTCAAGCCCACCTATATATGCTGAGGGCCGATCCTATGATAAACACCTTGGAACCCAAGCAGCCTTGCCTCTGAGTCCACAAATACAGCAGCTTGCTCAATTCCCTGCCAATGCTCTATTGAGTCCCACTTGGCAATTACATGAAAGGGAGCCCTCGATCTTCACGCAGCCCTACTTGAAATCTGCTGTTCTTTTTCCTATAATAGGAGAGGGCTAACTCACAGCTTTTCTTTTTATTAAGTAACGAAATACCCTGTTGGTTTGTAGAAGTTCCATTCTGACTATTTCTGTTTTTGGTGGTTTGGACTGTATTACCTTGTTTTTGTATGTTCACAGGCCCATTCCAGCAATCTTATTAGACGGTATTAGTTAAGCTACTAATTACATGACATTTGTTTGTATGCCATTACAAACAGTATTATTAAATTGTAAGGAAACCCCTTTGCTCAAAATTAATCCTTAGGTTACCCTTAAAAGTGACAATGCTGGTTATCTGGTGCATGAAAAATTGACGCCCAATGCTTACTGGTATGAAACCCATATAAATCAAATCTATACTAAAATGCCACAAAGAAGTGGTTTTTATAATGTGAGGGAAATTATAATAGATAGGTGTATGTGCCTTCTATATTACAATGATTACTGGAACCCTGTATCTTGGATGGGAGAAGCAGTTGTGGCCTGATGGTGAATTGTGTTCTGACAGTTAAACCAGGAGTCAATATCTGTCCCAAGCTTTAGACAATGGGGTTTCAGTTCATAAGAGTATTATGATGTAGATTATACAAGCTCAAAGTACCAATAGTAAGAAAATGTGCCATAACCAGATTACCCCTGTAGAATACAATAGATTAACATATTTTGTTTTTCTCCTAAATATATTATCCGTGCTAGCTATAAGTTGTCTGTGTTTCTGTTTTTTAAATAATTTAGTTCCTTGCACTATTATGCCTGGCTCGGGCAGGTGCATCTTGATAACTAGAATGTTTAGCAACATTAGCAATAATATCTGTTTAGATGCACCTTTTCTTTAATTGTTTGTTTTCTTTTTCATGTTTAAAATGCAATCCCCTTGGACTTGGATTTATATCGCTACATAGGTCTAAAAGTGGCCTCACATATGGTTAAAAGGGGAAGAAAAAAAAAATGAAAAATGAGGACTTTTAACATCTATTTCAGATCAGATATGTACTGAATGTTTAAATTACTTTATCCTGTTGTGTTCTGTACGCTTTGTGTCCTCAAAAAAATAGCAGTAGCATTACATAAATAACAAGTGCATAATAAGGAAATTTATGCTTACCTGATAAATTTATTTCTTTTACGATATGACGAGTCCACGGATTTCATCCTTACTTATGGGATTACGCCTCCTGGTCAGCAGGAAGTGGCCAAGAGCACCACAGCAGAGCTGTATATATAGCTCCTCCCTTCTCTCCCACTCCAGTCATTCGACCGAAGTTAGGAAGAGAAAGGAAAAGCCAAAAGGTGCAGAGGTGACTTAAGTAACAAAAAACAAGTAAATACCTGTCTTAGAAATGACAGGGTGGGCCGTGGACTTGTCATATCGTAAAAGAAATAAATCAGGTAAGCATAAATTTCCTTTTACAAGATATGACGAGTCCACGGATTTCATCCTTACTTATGGGATACAATACCAAAGCTATAGGACACGGATGAAAGGGAGGGACAAGACAGGAATCTAAACGGAAGGCACCACTGCTTGAAGAACCTTTCTCCCAAAACCAGCCTCAGAAGAAGCAAAAGTATCAAATTTGTAAAATTTGGAAAAAGTGTGAAGAGACGACCAAGTTGCAGCCTTGCAAATCTGTTCAACAGAAGCATTGTTTTTAAATGCCCATGAGGAAGCCACAGCCCTAGTAGAATGAGCCGTAATTCTTTCAGGAGGCTGTTGTCCAGCAGTCTCATATGCCAGACGGATGATACTCTTCAGCCAAAAAGAAAAAAAAAAAAAAGGAGGTAGCCGTAGCTTTCTGGCCCCTACGCTTTCCAGAAAAAACAACAAATAATGAAGATGATTGACGAAATTCCTTAGTCGTCTGCAAGTAAAACTTCAGGGCACTGACCATGTCCAAGTTATGCAACAGACACTCCTCCTTAGAAGAAGGATTAGGACATAATGAATGAACAACAAGTTCCTGATTAATATTCTTATTTGAAACAACCTTAGGAAAGAAACCAGGTTTGGTACGTAAAGCCACCTTATCAGAATTGAAGATAAGATAAGGAGAGTCACATTGTAACGTTGAAAGCTCAGAGACTCTACTAGCAGAAGAAATAGCAACCAAAAATAAAACCTTCCAAGATAACTTAATATCTATGGAATGCATGGGTTCAAACAGAACCCCTTGAAGAAACATTAAGAACTTAATTCAAACTCCAGGGTGGAGCAATTGGTCTAAACACAGGCTTGATTCTGGTCAGAGCCTGACAAAAAGACTGAACGTCTGGAACATCCACTAAACATTTGTGTAGTAAAATCGACAAAGCAGAGATTTGTCCCTTTAAAGGAACTTGCTGATAACCCTTTCTCCAATCCTTCTTGGAGAAAAGAGAATCCTGGGAATCCTAACTCTACTCCATGAGTAGCCCTTGGATTCGCACCAATAAAGATATTAACGCCATTTCTTATGGTAGATCTTTCTAGTAACAGGCTTACGTGCCTGAATCAAAGTATCAATGACCGAATCAGAGAACCCACGCTCAGATAAAATCAAGCGTTCAATCTCCAATCAGTCAGCTGTAGAGAAACTAGATTTGGATGTTGGAAGGGTCCCTGAATGAGAAGGTCCTGTCTCAATGGAAGTTTCCACGGCAGCAGTGAGGACATGTAAACTAGATCGGCATACTAAGTTCTGTGAGGCCATGCAGGCGCGATTAGAATTACTGAAGCCCTCTCCTGTTTGATCCGTGCAATCACCCGGGGAAGGAGAGCAAACGGTGGAAACACATAAGCTAGGTTGAACGACCAAGGCACTGTCAAGGCATCTATCAGTTCGGCCTGAGGATCCCTTGACCTGGAATCCGTATCTCGGGAGCTTGGCATTCTGACGAGACGCCATCAGAACCGGTCTGCCCCATCTGAGAAACAGGGTGGCAAAGACCTCCGGATGGAGTTCCCACTCCCCCGGATGAAACGTCTGTCTGCTTAAAAAGTCTGCTTCCCAGTTGTCCACTCCCGGGATGTAAATTGCCGACAAATAACAAGAGTGAGCCTCCGCCCACCGAATTATCTTGGATACTTCTGTCATCGCTAAGGATCTCCTTGTTCCTCCCTGATGATTGATGTAAGTCACAGTCGTGATGTTGTCCAACTGAAAACGGATGAATTTGTCCGAAGCCAACTGAGGCCAAGCCTGAAGCGCATTGAATATTGCTCTCAATTCCAGAATATTGATTGGAAGTAGAGACTCCGACCAAGTCCACACACCCTGAGTAGTGATGTCGCGAATAGTTCGCCGGCGAACATAGCATGTTCGCGTTCGCCGCGGCGGACGAACATATGCGATGTTCGGTCCGCCCCCTATTCGTCATCATTGAGTAAACTTTGACCCTGTACCTCACAGTCAGCAGACACATTCCAGCCAATCAGCGGCAGACTCTCCCTCCCACCTCCTAGACAGCATCCATTTTAGATTAATTTGGAAGCTGCATTCTTAGTGAGAGGAGGGACAGTGTAGCTGCTGCTGATTTAATAGGGAAATCGATAGCTAGGCTAGTGTAATCAGTGTCCACTACAGTCCTGAAGGACTCATCTGATCTCTGCTGTAAGGACAGCACCCCAAAAAGCCCTTTTTAGGGCTAGAACATCAGTCTGCTTCTTTTTTTTTTTCCTGTGTAATCTAATTGCAGTTGCCTGTCAGCATGTGTGTTAGGCTCACAGCGTATACTGTGCCCGCCCACTTGCCCAGTGCCACCACTCATATCTGGTGTAACAGTAGTGTACATTTAAAGGGACTCTCCGGTTTTATTAAATTTTCATGATTCAGATACAGCATGTAATTTTAAACAACTTTCCAATTTACTTCCATTAAAAAAAAATGTGCACAGTTTTATATTTACACTTTTTTTGAGTCACCAACTCCTACTGAGCATGTGCAAGAACTCAGACTATACGTTTATGTATTTGTGATTGGCTGATTGCTATCACATGGTACAGGGGGAGTGGAAATATACATAACTTTAAAATGTGTTAGAAAAGAATCTACTACTCATTTGAAATTCAGAGTAAATGCTATTGTATTGTTTTGTTACCTTGCATTTGTTGATTATGCAAATCTGCAGTGTTTACTGGTCCTTTAAAAAAAAAAAAAAAAAAAAACTTTGACTGTGAAATAATAGCAGACAGCTGCCAGTACCCAAGATGGCCCCCAATAAGGCAGATGGGGAGGGTTAGATAGCTGTTTGGGGGGGGGGAGCATATGTAAATAAGCTAAAAAAAAATTAAAAAAAACTTATTTTAGTACTGGCAGACTTTCTGCCAGTACTTAAGATGGCGGGGACAATTGTGGGGTGGGGGAGGGAAGGGAGCTGTTTGGGAGGGATCAGGGGGTCTGATGTGTCAGGTGGGAGGCTGATCTCTACACTAAAGCTAAAATTAACCCTGCAAGCTCCCTACAAACTACCTAATTAACCCCTTCACTGCTAGCCATAATACACGTGTGATGCGCAGCAGCATTTAGCGGCCTTCTAAATTACCAGAAAGCAACGCCAAAGCCATATATGTCTGCTATTTCTGAACAAAGGGTATTCCAGAGAAGCATTTACAACCATTTGTGCCATAATTGCACAAGCTGTTTGTAAATAATTTCAGTGAGAAACCTAAAATTGCTTAAAAATTTAAGTTTTTTTTTTTTTTTATTTGATCGCATTTGGCGGTGAAATGGTGGCATTAAATATACCAAAATGGGCCTAGATCAATACTTGGGGTTGTCTACTACACTTAAGCTAAAATTAACTCTACAAGCTCCCTACATGCTCACTAATTAACCCCTTCACTGCTGGGCATAAAACACGTGTGGTGCGCAGTGGCATTTAGCAGCCTTCTAATTACCAAAAAGCAACGCCAAAGCCATATAAGTCTGCTATTTCTGAACAAAGGGGATCCCAGAGAAGCATTTACAACCATTTATGCCATAATTGCATAAGTTGTTTGTAAATAATTTGTGAGAAACCTAAAGTTTGTGAAAAAGTGAACAATTTTTTTTTTTTATTTGATCGCATTTGGCGGTGAAATGGTGGCATGAAATATACCAAAATGGGCCTAGATCAATACTTTGGGATGTCTTCTAAAAAAATATATATATACATGTCAAGGGATATTCAGGTATTCCTGACAGATATCAGGGTTCCAATGTAACTAGCGCTCATTTTGAAAAAAAGTAGTTTTGAAATAGCAAAGTGCTTCTTGTATTTATTTCCCTATAACTTGCAAAAAAAGCAAAGAACATGTTAACATTGGGTATTTCTAAACTCAGAACAAAATTTAGAAACTATTTAGCATGGTTGTTTTTTGGTGGTTGTAGATGTGTAACAGATTTTGGGGGTCAAAGTTAGAAAAAGTGTGTTTTTTCCATTTTTTCCTCATATTTTATAATATTTTTAATAATAAATTATAAGATATGAAAAAAATAATGGTATCTTTAGAAAGTCCATTTAGTGGCGAGAAAAACAGTAAATGAGTAAGATGAAAATTACAGCTAAACACAAACACCGCAGAAATGTAAAAATAGCCCTGGTCCTTAAGGGAAAGAAATTGAAAAATGGCCTTGGTCCTTAAGGGGTTAAAAAAAAAAAAAACTAGAAATTTGACTGAAATAATAGCAGTCAGTTTCCTTCACGCGTGTGCGTTTCAGGGCCTGCCAGGGCACAGTGTCACACCAGTGCAACTCATATCTGGTGTAACAGTAGTGTACATTAAGAAAAAATACAATTTTGACTGTAATAGATTGAATAGCAGTTAGTTGTCTGCAAGCGTGTGTCAAGGCCTACAGCGTCTACTCTGCCAACTTCTGCCAGTGCACAGTGCCACAGTAGCTTGCACGCATAGTACCACTAAAAAATGACAGGCAGAGGCAGGCCACCCCGCAGGGGCCGTTGTGGTCGTAGTGCTGTGATTCCCTTTGGCCCTAGAATAATGCCCAGTGTTTAGAGGCCACGTACCCTGAACTCGAAAAGTTCTGAGGACATAGTTGACTGGCTAACACAGGACACCCAATCTTTTACAGCTTCAGCTCGGAACCATGACGCACCATCCTCCTCCAGCTTAGCTTCGGGCACCTCTCAAGTTACCACTCGCCCGCCTGCTGCCACCACCAACACTGGCAACACAGCCGCTTCACTTGATCTGTCAGAGGAGTTATTTACACATCAGTTGGAAGAAATGAGTGATGCGCAACCATTATTGACAGAGGATGTAGATAACAGGGATATGTCTCACTCAGGCAGCATTACACACATGGACTTACGGTGTGATGATGATTGTGATGATGATGAACCCGCTGCGGGAGTTTGGTCTGTCACTGTGAAGCGGGCGTACACCCTTACACTATCTGATCGATACAACATCATACCTGATGTTTTAAAGCACGTTATTCCAAATAATTTAGGAATGTTAGGTGATTTATGCCCTTTATGGATTAAAACCAGACTCTGCATCAACTATGTAATTTTCCATGGGAGTTTTGCCATGGATCCCCCTCCGGCATGCCACAGTCCAGGTGTTAGTCCCCTTGAAACAACTTTTCCATCACTATTGTGGCCAGAAAGAGTCCCTGTGGGTTTTAAAATTTGCCTGCCTATTGAAGTCTATGGCGGTTCGCCCGTTCGCAACATCACTAACCCTGAGCCTTCAGGGAATTCCATACTGCACCCCAACCTAGTAGGCTGGCGTCCGTTGTCACTATCACCCATGAGGGTCTGCGGAAGCACGTCCCTTGGGACAGAAGATCCAGCGACAACCACCAAAGAAGAGTCTCTTGTCTCTGAGGAGACAAATCTACATAATATACATTCCACTGCCTGAGCATGCTCAGTTGTAGCTGAGATGAAAACGAGCAAATGGAATGATGTCCATTGCCGCCACCATCAATACTATTACCTCCATGCACTGAGCCACTGATGGCTGAGGATTGGACTGCAGGGCTCGGCATGTATTCAGAATCTAACTTTCAGACCTCTGTCAAGAAAATTTTCATGGATATGGAATCTATCAGAGTTCCTAAGAAAGGA